>NC_056726.1:1427694375-1427994375 GCF_019279795.1 Protopterus annectens
ATACAGCTGTTGCAGTAGATTTCAAACAACACTTCCAGGCTGTCTTCCTCACAAGTAAGGCAAAGGGACAACACCCAAGTGGAGTACTCAGTTATACTCCACTGTTGCCATGGTATTGGCTAAGGCAGTAGCTGCACAGCTGATGTGCATGTAATTAACTACTTAGGAACACCAATTAGTTATCGGGATAGCACATGTTACTGATCTCTAACCAGGGGCAGCCCATGCTATTGGACTGCCGGACTGCAGCCCCCTCAACTTCAAACTAAAAAATAAAAAGAAAATAACTAGAAAAAAATATGTTTAAAATTTTGCGGACTTCGCAATTGCGCACTAGTCCGGACTGCTGCTGAGACAGTCTGGAGCATGGAGCATGCACAGATTGTCTCAGCAGCAGTCCTGATGCCTGGGAACCCACTGGGGAAACGCGTCGGGGTCGGACTGCAACGTCGGCAGTCAGGAGGGTCTGGATTGGAGTTTGCTGCAGGGGAAGATCTCGCGACGGGCAGGGTTGGATTTGCGCGGGTTTTCAGATGCAGTCTCGTCGGGGGAAGATGCGTTTTGGATTTACTGGATGTATGGTGGTTTTGCGGACAGGGGTTGTGATTTACTACAGGACCAGGTAAGTGGACAGGGATTTGGATGTACAAGGGGTGTGTGTGTGTGTGTGTGTGTGTGTGTGTGTGTGTGTGTGTGTGTGTGTGTGTGTGTGTGTGTGTGTGTGTGTGTGTGTGTGTGTGTGTGTGAGAGAGAGAGAGTGATTGAAGAAACAAAGTTGAGACTCAGATGGATCTTGATAAATAAGTAGGAAGCCTGATTTGAGTGACGGAAGTTATATTGCAAACGTTGTTATATGCTTTTCTGGAAAATTGCTAGTTAGCTTCTCTGAGAAAACAAGCCTTAGTTAAGTATTAGAGAGAGGTTTAAATCGCTGTTATCCAAGCACAATCTGCCAAGAATCATTATTTCCATACTTTATTACTTATTGTTTACCTATTAAGTAAAGGTGTTCTCTTGCAGTCTGCCTGTATTATTTCAGTATGTGCTGTACTTGTGGGAGAATTATGCTCAGTTCAGTGGGGGAGGCAGAGAGGGGGATTTTTACTATTAGTTACAGCAGCTCTCAGGGATGCATGTGACTTCACTGATTAAGAATTGTTTAATGCAGAATTAAACTGTATTCTAAAAGCATTTATTTTGCAAGACACAGAGTTTTAGTGTGCTGTTCTGCTTATTAGTTCCTACATAACACCCCATACCTCATTCCCTGCACAGAAGCAGACAGTAGATGTAAGGTCTAAGTAAAGGAAAAGCCTGCAGTGTACTAAGATGAAATATAAAGATTTTACTTGGAACAAGGACAGATCCCTATTGCTGTGCCAGAAAATGGAATAAACAGGAAGCAAACCTTTCTGTTTCTGGCACAGCTGAATACTTAGCACCTCTAGGGCAACTTCAAGGGAAAAAATATTAACAGACTTAATTATGGCTCCATACACATGAAGGCTACATTTTTCACAGCCTAAATATTTGATGCTGTAATTAAGATCCTATGATGCACTGCGATTAGAAGTAATGTAACACTAATTTTACATCTGATTAAGAAATCCAAGAATATAATTTCTTAATGAGTCTTTTCACTCACTACAGAGACTACTGCCTATTGTTTTAATGCATAAAGTTTCAGGCCATAAATTGAGCTCTTAGTATACAGAGAATACTCAACAGACTCAAACCTTGTGTGGTACAGACAGTGACACAATTTGGTCCTAATGTCCTTCAGCAATGGCCCTCATTATTTCTCATCCATATTAGTTTCTAGAAGAAAATGTGTTTATAGAGTATGCTTGCCTAAAACAGGAAGGTGTTTAAAGGAGAATTCAATCCTCTGATGTAGCTGTCCTTATTCCAGAGTTAGTCTCGTCTCCCTGCACTATCACCAATATGTTGTTTACTGCCCACAATAACCTTAAGTACTTTAAATTTTGTTTTCATTTCCTCCAGATCGTGAAGGTCTTACCATTTATTTCACATTCAAATCTCACATCTTACAAAGGAATTTGTTTCATCCTTGATGACCCAGTATAGACAGCAGAGACTATAGTTTCAGCCAGCTCTGTTGACATATTAGGACAAAGAGCCCTGACTACAACCCAGGTGCATACCACTCAACTGGCCAGATTTTTACAGAATGTCCGATTTTTGCTTTACATTTTTGGTCTGTTCTCATAAATTTGTGTTTTCTGGCAAATCACTGAGGATTAAGTCACTAAATAATGACATACATTTGGGTTTCAGTCTGCACACCCTTCAGAAAATGCTTGCTAACACAAATCCTCTTATGTTAGCAACATTATAAGTTTATAAGACCATAAATCCAATTATTTTAGCAACTTTCTCAGTTTATACGATCAGTATTTATAATTTGTTCCTAATTTGGGGCCTTTATTCCTCTATTATTTTAGGCTTTATCCAGTTCTTGTACAAAAAGGTTGAGCGGTATGCATTGTTGTCTCACAGCTATAAGTTTTCTGGTTTGATTCCTGGCTGGGGTGCCTTCTGTGTGGAGTCTGCATCTCATCCCTGTGTTTGTGTGGATTTGCTCTGGTGTCCTGCCATTTTACAAAGACATGTGTCTGCAGTATTTCTCCCTGGGCCTCTGCTGAAAGTTGTTTTTGTTCCATCAGAAGTAAAATCACACGCATTTGAATTTCAGACTTCATATTCTTCAGAAAATACATAGTGACACAACCTTTTATTCTAGCAATTTTGTAAGTTTATAAGATGAATATTTGAAATTTGTCCTTATTTTTGGGACTGTATTACCCCATTATTGGCTTTGTCCAGGTTTTTTGTGCTAAGGTTGACAGCTATGGCAAGAACTGAATTCACTGAATATGTTTTGAGGGCTGTATTCCCTCATTACTGAGTTTGTCCAGGTGTTTTGTGCTAAGAGGTTGACAGCTATGGTGAGAACTGAATTCATTAAATGATAGCCATTTAAGTTTCAGTCTTCCTCTCTTTCACAAAGCAGCTGATTTGGCATAGTGGTATGTTGCTCTGACTCAGGGACCTTGGCAGTAAAATGTATGGTGGTAACACAGCATTTTATTCTAGCAACTTTCCAAGATTATACAAGCAATATTTAATGTGTCCCTGTTTTTTGGCCTTTTGACCTCCCCCCAATAAATTTGGCTTTTTCCAGATTTCTTGTGCTGCGAAGTTGAGATGCAGTTGAGTATTGAGCAGATTTTACAAGGATCTGAGAGCTGCAGGGCAAGATAAGCTTAGTGCTGCTTATGCTAAGTCAGCTTGCATTGTTAATAGCACAACAGGTTGTGTACTTGCTTTTGGTGCAGAAGGTTGTTGGTTCTACTCCCACAAGGGGTGAATGCTGCTGTACTGAAAGTTAAGATACTAACTATGAGCCTGTTATCAGTTTGCCATCCATTTCCTATTGCAATATTACTAGCCTATCATTTTTAATGTAATATAGGCAATTTATTCCTCAGGGGCATCAGACACTTTATTTTTCGATGAAACCATGAAATATAAAGGTGTTTGCTCGCAGCAACCTCTTCATTAGTTACAGATTTATTTAATGTGGAATTATTTAGTTGACTTTTTTACTTCTTCAGAGATTGTGCATATTTACTGATAATGGTGTGCATATTTACTGATAATGGTGGACTGTAGAATTGTCCATATTTACTGATAATGGTGGACTGCAGAATTGTGCATATTTACTGATAATGGTGGACTGTAGAAATTTGAGTAGACTTTTATGATGGAAATGTTCTGAACTGGGCAGTTTTGCTATTATGGGTGCATGCATTTTATTTCATTGTTTACTGGAAAGATGTTCTGAATTGGGCAGTTTTGTCATTATTCGTGCATTCGTTTTGTTTAATTGTTTACTGGAAATATGTTCATAGGTTCATAGGTTCATAGGTTCATACTAGGCTATCTGCCCGAGGGCATTTACAAGCCTAGCCCATCATTTTGTGGCTTACGCCACCCCTTTAGTATGGGGAACTATACCCATTATTTTGCTGTGCCTCTGTCAAGCAGTGACACTGAGGTTATCCCTGGGGTATATCTGTGATCTCCCATCCATTGGTCAAGATTTCTCTTGAACAAGGCCAGCGAGGTACTCTGCCTCACATGTACCGGGATTTTGTTCCACAGCATAGGGAGTCTTTGGGTGATGAATCTATCCCTCCAGCACGTCCTATTAATAGCCGTGTCAAGGTTTAAGTCTCCGCCCTTGTGGCTCTGATGGATCTAGATTTTTGAGGTGAAGCATATTCATCAAATCTGGGTTTGAAATGGCCTTGTATGTTAGGCAAAGGTCACCTCTGAGCAAGTGGTAAGCGACTGAATAGAGCTGGAGTTCTTTCAGTCGGGCAGCATAGGACAGATTTTTGAGACCCTTTATCCTTTTGGTGAGGAACTTTTGTGGCCTCTCCAGCTGCTGCAAGTGTCGGGTCAGATACATTCCGAATGGGGCATTGTACTCAATCATTGGTCTGATGAGTGATGAGTAAAGGGAGACTATGACCTCCCTTGATCTAGATGAGAATCCCTTCATGATAAGGTGGGCAATGTAGAAGGTCTTCCTAACTACTTTAGCTACATGGGTGTCGAATGACAGACTACTATCAACAATAGGAAGGTGTATCAAAGAACACATGTATGTTTCATATGCAAGGGGCCTATGATTTGAAAACAGCCCAGAACTAATCTTTATCTGCCACTGGTAAAATGTATTTTCTTTGAATGTGGGTTTCAGTGCTGTTTCAATGAATGTGAGTTTTAATGCTAAGTTTGTTTAGCAGATGTCTTGGTGTTTGTGCTGTAAAATGCAAAATAAAACTTTCAAATGAAGTCCAAATCATCATATAAGTAAATCAGTATGCACATTAGTGTTTATGGTAAATGGAGAGAAATAGCCAAATAATGGATCATTGGAATGGCTGCAGGGGGAGGCTCCATTCGACCATGATTTTGTGAAGGGGAAGGGCGGCAAACTTAAAGACAGCCCAAGCTGAACTATACCTCCCAACTGTCCAGATTTTCAAAGAATGAATTACATTATTTTAAGAAGCTCATTACACTTGGAGACTTCCAGTCATCTCTGCGGTCTTTACCCGTAACCCGTAAACTAAACAGAATGCCAATTGTGTGGTCCATAACCTGTACAGTAATCCTTTTAAGCAATGTATCTTGAGCTTATTTCTTGTTTGCTTTTCATTTTGATCATGTTTTCCCCATGAAACAAGTAGATAGTTGTCAGGCAGCAGGTCTTTTTTTGGATAAGAAACATTTTTACAAGTGAGGGCATCAGAGATTTCTACTTTCAGCATGTTACTTGGTACTTTAATAAAGCTGAATATAAATTATAATTAGAACTGCAGTGCAAGAAGTGGTTTGAGATGAGTGCTGCTTGTTTTTTTTATACTTGATTTTGACTGGCATTCCATTAATGTATTTAAAAAAGTAATTTATTTTTTCATGCCTCTCAACCTTTTTGTTTCCATATAGATATTAAGTAAGCTGTCATGCAGCCAATGCATTGAAATATTTTTATTCTTCTACACTTCATTTTGTCTTGATTGGACTCTCATAATGACGGTTTGGCACCCAGGGCAGTGTATTTAGTTAGTTTTTGTGGTTTTGAGCATAGCTCCTCCCCTTTCTAGTTGGCTGCACCCCTTCCCATTGACACCACCCATTTAGCTCTCTCCTGCAGCCCCCCTTTGATTTGAAGTCACCAGCTGCCACTATCTCTAACTATAAAAGGATGCCTTGTCACACATTTAAACCATCTGTATCTACCTGCAGAACAGTACAAAATACTGAAACACAAACTGAAAATGAGTAATATACCAGTCAATTACTAAGAAGGTATGTATAACATTTAGTATGTCTGTGTATGCAGTACCTGTTCTGTAAGAATTACAGTGTGATCAATGCATATAGTGGAAATAGCTATCTTGTAATGATGTATTGTTGAGCAGTAGTAATGCTTGCAGTATTCTATGTGTGCACTGCTATAGGTCACAAGGCAAACTCCTCATACACCACAAGGGATGATATATATGGGCTTGGAACTCACCAATTCTCTTCCAGCCACTGTCAGTGTCAGGGCTGGTCCAACAAGTATGTGCTATAACAGGGGATAGTATATGTCGACATATTGTAACAGTAGACATATGTATGGGTGTATAAGTAAGATGAACATGTCAAAGATGGGCTTACTGTGCAAATATGGTTTGCATTGTGGGATATTGTGCCAATAACTGTGTAATGTACAGTATTTTAGGGAGATCTGTATTCCATTTTACATAGCATTTCTGTTATGTTATGTAAACATTAGTTATGTCTATTGGCAATTGCCATACTCAATAACAGGATACATATGACTTGTATTCATCTGACAGTTTAGCAGCATGATAGCAAAGATAATTGGAAGAGCTAGGTAACTATCCATGCACATAACATATGTAATATCCACCTCTCTAGTATCATTTGCAAGCAATAACAGCTGTGCATGTGTACATGTTATGCAAATGTGTAGTGACCCTTGTTACAGGGCAAGGACAAAATGGCTATGTGCACACCTACATATGGTTAATATTGAGAGTAGAGACACATTTGTTGAACTTTCAGGTTTGTGTAGCCTAACCTCTCATTGCCAACCTAACAGTCGCTTGCAAATACTGTATGTAAGGTTGTGCACAGTACTGGTAATGAAACCGGTTGCATATCATCTTTAACCCCAGTGTAACATCTGCAGTAGGAGTGTAAGATGTAGGAGACTGCTGCCCATGTGTAATAGCTGCTTCATAGGTGATGACTTACACTATATGATTATATCCTGATCATGTTGATAGTGGCAGCAGAGTCTATTGATACATGACTCTGTTTGGGGAGTGGGTGTCTGTACCCAACAGAGCTCATGGTTCTGGTGGATATGTGAATATATACTCAGAAAAGGAAACAGACCTGTAGCCACTTGCATCATCTGTAATCAACTATCAGGATGTGATGTGCTCCTCATAGGAGGATTGCTGCTAAAGGTAGCTACTATGTTTCTGTAATAGCCGGTGCTGTCATGTCCATAACACAAGTAATTACTTGTGAGCATCACTGTCTAAAACATCTTCATAAGCAATAAGTACACTAAGTACAGTACTTGGTACTTGTAGTACTGAATGCTCATACAGGTATGTCTACTAGTCAGCTACTGGTGTTTACTAATGTCAGCTTTGTGTATGTGTCCATCCTGGGGGAATGTAATCCCTATGCCGTGTACACTGCCAAACCCACCTAACACCACACCCCACACATTGTCTTGGATGCAGCTACAGGGGTAAGCTGGAAGGCAGTCCAGTCTACAGCCATGACTGGACTGGACAGTCATGAGGTGTAGGTTAACACGTGTCTCATCATCACAACCAACACATACCCTTACCAGAACACAGTAAGGACACACACACACATACTACCAGAAATCACACACATTCACAGAGGCTTGTAAGAATCTGGTCAAGCAAGTGACCTCCCAAGCTGGAATAGACAGAGCAAAATACACAAACTGTATGACATAGTTTGCATAATTGTGCCACACCTCAGAAGACGTGGACGGAAACATGCCCAACAGTACTCATTTGTGAATGCAAACTCTAGCACTATGTTACACACCATGCTATTCTAGGGCAAACATGCTGTCAGCTGCCTGTCTGCCATGATTAACCACATACCCATACACTCAGATCACCTTTTGGCATATTCCATGTTGTTGTGCAGGACCTGTGATGCAGTAGCCTGGACTGCATGGAAACACACATGTAGGAACTGTCAGGTCTTGTAGCCCATGCAGGTATGTCCCAAAGCCTGGGTAGCATTCTGCCATTGGACAGAAAAATACTGCAGTACAGGGACAAAATGATTGTATTCCACAATTGGCTAATGTACTGGTGCAATGCAAAGGGTATCCAGTATCTCTCTGCCTGGGATAACATGGTTGACAGACCATGATGCTTTGCCAGACAGGGCCTGAACCTGTTTCCCCTGGGAATCTTGATACTGGCTAGGGATCATTCTTCCCCTATAGTGCCTTCATCATGCAAAGTTCAAGTGGAAGTCCACTGCTGTAACAGGGACAGCCAAGCAATAAACTGCGGGTCTCGCTACTCAGTGATACATTTCAGAAACTCAGTATGGACTCACTTATGTCAATACTTAACATGGAGAACATATCTGTGCAGTGATTGAGATATGGTTCAACACTCTGGAGAGCACACCTGCATGACCATGTTATAACACATACCTCACCTCTCGCCCATTATCCTTTATTGGAACACACAGGCCACAGGTGTGTCCATATTCCTGAAGGATATGTACACCCCCATGCTAGTTGCACTTGAATAACTTCAGATGGATTATGCTGAGCAACTACCTTTGTGCCAAAGTAGATTCCAAATTGCACCTTGTGACAGATCACCTACCATGCCTCAGAATCCCCAACTGTCATATTGAGCTGTAATGGGGAATATTAGGTTTGAGGCAGAAAACCATAATAATGGCTACTCTCAACTATTACATTATGAACTGGGAAGACCCCTCATGTACCAACACCTGCGCTCAATGCATGTTGGATTTCATCAACCCCAATGACCTGGATCACCATAGTTACACAAACAGGGCTAACAGTATACTATGCATAGTCAGTCTCCAAAGCCAATGTTATGCTTCTTAAGAGTGAAGTGATGACTGTCATGGCACCCATGTAGATGGACAATGCATGTGGAAATGCTGAATCCTATACAAATGAACCTTAAGCGCACTCACATAAGTGCAGTGATTGTGCCATTGAAACAGAACCAAGATTCAACCAAACACAAACAAGAAGGCAAACTGGTGGTACCCAGCCTTAAAGTGTACCACAGAAGGTAGCATTTGTTGCAAGAGTGAACACACATGAGTGGAGATGATCCCTGGTCCGGCTCAGTAAGATGCAGATACACCATATAAAACCACACAAAGCTACTGTGAAACTAATCATCCACATATTATGAGGCCATCCACAGAGCATTCTATAGCTGTGTCATGAATCGTAATGGCAACAACAAGACCTGCCGTGCTTCATGGCACTATGGCATGGGAAGTACTGCACCTACAGAAATAGCACCTGTTCATCCAGATAGGGTCTTGGAGAACCTAAACCCACTCTCACCTCCCCCCAATAGGTACACATATTTATATATCCATGTACACTACAGAGCCCCTGTAATAACAACTAGGCAGTTACAAGCTACAGTCTCTAAACCCATACATACAGCTTTCATGGGACCTGTCACCATCCCAGGGTGTACCCTACAGAACTGTCAGAACAATTTGCTCTCCACATACACATCATGTTCAATCATAGCGTCATGTCAGGCTGTGTACACACTGAATGGTGCACAGCAACAGCTATCACACCCTACAAAGGGGGAGACACCACTGATAATGAGAAATAGTGCACTACTACTCTGCTGAGTCTGGTCTGTAAGGCCATGAACCATGATCAACTTATTTGATGTAGTCAGTACAGATGTAGATGACAGTAAGGTTGATTCACACAGCATATCATGACCTTGCCAGGTCTTAGGTCACCATCACCCATACTGTGTTCCAGCTACACTCAGTAAACTAGGTGTATATTCCTATGTCACAGGAGTGGTTGTCAACTGGACTGCTGGCAGAACCAATAGTGCAGAAGGTGTCTGACTAAAACATGCACATCAAACCAGTGCCAGCTACAGTAATACAGGTTTAATTCCTGGTACTCCCCCTCTTTGTTATCTATACCACACAGACTAACACAGAAGGCATCAGCCTCTTGATGTTTGCAAATGACTATGAACTAGGAGCAATAGTTGACTCAATGTGTGCTGCGGTCCACATACAGAAGGGCCTTTGTGGGTCGATGTCTGGTGTGTGACATATGGCCACAATCTGACAGCTAAGTATTACATTGTCATCCTCTATGTTAAAAACCCTGTACCCATGAACTACCACCTAGGCATTGGTCAACATAATGGAAACTGTGTGTGTGTATGGGATGCAGCTGGACGGTAGTCTTTCCTTTGATGGTTACTTCACCACACTAGACAGGTAGTCATACATGGCAACCCTAATCATAATAGGGTGCCATCCATGAATATAGAGATCATTGTTCAGCCATACTCAACACTCAAGTGACCCATAATAGATCACATATCTCCTTTAAGGTTTATCAGCCATGTTCAGATGGCCTACACTGGACTTCCCCATCCATAGCTCCACTATGTAGCATGATGCCTACCCTGAATAAAACCATGTCCAACCCAGAGATGCTGGACATGCTACACTTGCGCATCCTGATTTCAAATAAACACATACTTCATGGACATCCATCTTTCTAGTACAAGGATCACAACATGTCTGACAGATCTCTGTCCCATACACTTTACATACTCCTGCAATACTATGCATCCCTGTCCCGAAAAGCTGAACATTGCCCCTCTTTGTGACATGGTATGAGGACCGCATGGCAAATATATCAGTAACCCTGTGGATCACTTCTGTGGCACTGCTTGAACTGGCCACTGAAACTTACCTGTCTGTTGTCTACAGTTAGGTAACCTTTCAGCCTAGGCTCATAAATGGCACAGGGCATATTGCCTACTAGTTCACTATGACCATACATGCTATAGTTGATATCCAACCCTGCAAATGCCATCAGGCTAGCCATTGTCCCATGTGTTTCACATGTGCAACACGGGTAATACATGGCAGGATGCTAAACAGCTGTACAGTGCCATGTAGATGTATATGGCAAACACATACATGTAAAACTTTCTGTGAGCAAGTCTGCAGGGTCACAGGTCACGTCCCTTAAGGCTGTGTATGACTATATATGTGACATATATACAGCATTAAGGTCTATTGCATTAATGTGAACACATCCAGGCATGTGCTGATAGGTAAAGACACCAGGGCAGGCAAACAGACATGCCCACATCAAGACAACATCCACATGGAGTATGAGCAATGTCATCACTTGACATACACATATATGGTGATAACATCAAATCACCAGTAAGTGTCAAATGTGTGTGAGTTAAACATGTCAGTGGTGTTAGTGTCATTTAGATTTGCAAAGACATATTTGTAATCTTAATAAATGTGATACACATAGGTTCAGCTGTACTTCTGTACTCCTCTGTGAGTTACTGTGACCTGTCTCCATCATTATGTCTTCCAGGTATGCTGTGTGCCAGCCTGCCGCCATACACCCACTTGGAGGATGAGGTCCTCATCCCATACCTCCTCGACAACCATGTAACACTCTTCAGACATGTTCCACAGGATGCATAGCAGCAGGATGCTGAGTGGGATGAACGCCGCAGAAGGGTAAATGATGTTGGCGGCCACAATTGCACCTATCAGCAGGTGCGCCGACACTGCACGGACCTCATAAGATGGGCAGAACAGCATGCTAATGCAATCACCAGGGAACAAGGTGCAATAGTTGGGGGGGGCACTCATCCATTCCCCACTCACATGTACTGAGGAGCTACTGGCCAACCTGGGGACACCTGCAGACCTCCATCCACAAGCTTTAGCTGGTATTGTGGAGGTGGGTGTCTCTCAACCACCGAGCCTGGAGTTGCCTGATAAGTCACTACTGCACATATAACACAACTATATTTCATATAGTTACGTGTTACTGCACAATATGTAATGTAACATCATATGTAAGGCATGTATGCACACATGGCAAATACTATAGTCTGCTACTCTATGTATGCACAGATGTGCTTACTCTATAGTATAGTCTATTGTACTGGCTTATGTGCTAACATGGACATTGCACCCTGTAGCTATCACACAGGTGTGGATAATGATCTTACTGCTGTTACACTCCTATTTAGGTACCTCTGGCATTTTGCAGTGGCACCAGCCTGTTGCAGGTGAGATTGTTATTTGCCAGGCTTGATAATGCACAGATCATATTAATTGCATGCTATCTGCCATGTGGCCATTTAACACACATACACATAATGTATGGTGGTCCTGTTAATATATACAGGTCAAACCTGCAATGCATCACAGTGGTTGCCCATGTGGAATGATTGAAGACTATATGAAACACCTGCACTAAACCTTACAAACTGTCATTGCCAGATGTATGGACAGCTGTGAATGCAATGGTGGAGGTGTGGTTTACTGTAGGGACAGGTACTACAGATCAGCATTGCAAATGTGGGGAATACAAACAGTACTATACAGAGAGCATATGTGTGCACACACTCTAAATGTGTTGGAGCTGGAGTATGATCAGCCCACAGGATTCACCCTTGTGGGTTATGTCACACAATGTCATGTGCTATCTGACATGTCCATGACATGTAGTGGGCTGATTGCAACACTGCTCAAATATCCTGCAAAACATGATATCTCACATCCCAAACATACCACCCTTTGTCTGCATAACCTTGTCCTCAGTGGAGCATATGACATCTATGGGTGTATGTCATATGAGATAACACTGACATGTGACATAGATGCCCATCACAACCATTGGACAAAACATGTATACACATGGCCATGGAGGATGGCCAGAGACATGAAGCAACACACACAGTAGAAGTGATGTACATGTGTGTACACCCTGTTGTACATTGGCTCAACACAATACAACTATGGCCTTTGTGTAATGGTGATATTGCAGATGTGAAACACTAAACATCATACAGGCCTGTGCACAGCTTGTGTAGGCATGACATCAAAACCACCACATAACATGTCTTGAACATCTTGAGTGTGTCACGACATGAAAGTATTCACCTATACAGTATCCAAATACATACATGTGTTGCAAAACATAGACATACAACCACAGCAGGCCACAGATACAGTACATTCACTTTGCTGGTGTCAGACATCACTGTCACGCTTGCTCCTCATGTGTGTGAGGTACACAGATGGCATGTGGGACATGGAGTACTGCTAAGTTAGCCATGTCTGGGCATAGTTGCCAGGCATCAGTAGTATGGTTTCAGGGGTGTCATCTGTATACCTGTGTCACACATTCCACATTAGGGTTTAGTGTGTATACACCTCAGTGACGTGGGTCACATTCCATATTAGATATGTATTGTATCTGAACACAGTCATGGCTATGAACTGTGTCGCTAACTCACACTGTATAGCAATAGTGAAGCCACATGATGCCCTGCAATGGCTATGCACATCATATTTGTAGGGTGGACTGATAACATTGCGCCGGCCGAAAGTCCATGTTAATATAACACGTCCCTGCATTGGGATACCATTATCTTAATGTATATTTGAAAGGATACCATTGGGTTACACATGTATGCATGTCATTCAACACATCAGCAGAAGACATGTCATACTATATGTGATTGGCAAGGTCATATGCCACACATCAGGCTGGTGTGCTGTTAACCTGTGCTGGTCTGTGGCATTGCAAAGTAGGGACAGCCATGTCAAACATGTGTGTACAGTCACATGCACATTGTCTGTAGACTCAGCTCAGGGGTAGGCAGAATAATGTTGAACAGACATGCACTGCTTTGGGGGAGATATGCAAGCTAGGGCCCAGGCAAACAAAGTATTCACTCCACATACCCTTTTGCACATGTCCTCTTCACACATAGGGGCAGTGGCCAACACAAAGCATCAGTGGCAGATGTACAAAGGTCAGTGAAGGTCTGTTAACATGTGGGGTATGTTGCAGAAAACATGGCAGTGCGGTGCATAGTGCATGCATTGTATTGCAGTTATGGGGCATAAGCTACTAACACAAATGGTGCAACATAGGTATGTATGCTAACTACTACTATAAATGTGTAAGTTGCATGCCTTCTGCTATAACACATGCATGCATGCTGTTGTGTGCAACTCAGGGTTGTATGATAACTACCACAATAATTGTCTAAGCTGAATGCCATCTGCCATATCACATGCATGTTGCATGCCGTTGGGTGCCATAGCATATGTCTGTCTGTGTGTGTGTGTGTGTGTGTGTGTCTGTGTGTGTGTGTGTCTGTGTGTCTGTGTGTCTATGTGTGTGCTGTGTAACTTGTAATGTACAGTTCTTGTCTTCCCCCACAAGTGTTGATGTAGGTGCATTGCCCTCCTGCAGTCCACCTGATGTTAGTGTCCCCAAAGACTCTAGCAGTGATGATGGAAGTATGATTGAGGCACAGGCAGGGTTGTCAGGGGCTGAATCTGTGCCATTGGTTGCCATTCCACCTGTATCTCCCTCATCCCCGCACACAGTTCTCCTGCCTACACATACCCCATCACCAGTGGCCATAGAGGAAGGACAGTTGGCAGATGGTAGCATGGAACAGGGAAGTGTGGAGACTATGGAAAGTGTGCCTGCACACCATGATCCCAGCCAACTGACTGGTGATGTCCCACACAGGCATGTGCCCAGTGCTGCTCGTTAGAGGACCACTGGCCAACATGCCCCTGCAAGACAAAGCACATCAGCTGGTATCACCAGAAGCATGTTTCAGGCTGTAATGGAGGCACAGGCATGTGCTGAATGGCACAACAGAGAAGGTATGAGACTTCAGAGGGCTGCTGTATGTTCTTTAACTGACAACATCTAGGCAACTACAAATGCTCACCATCATCTTGCAGATGTCTTGGATAGATGATTGGGAGACATGGTAGGAGTTCTTGTCCATGGCATGTCAATCCTCGAGTGTGGAATGTCTGTTCTGGAACAACTGGTGGGAGTGAGGCATCGGGTATGTGGATGTAGGCCAGCTACATCACCTGTTGAAGGTCTATGTGAACATGCTACTTAACATGCCAGCTCCCATAGTGGCTGTAGCAGCAGCAGTGCAGCTGGTGCTGTGTTGTCCACACCAGGACACAGCAGGCCACATGCACGTGGTCCTGGATGGTCCCAACAGGGACACGGTTCCAGTGGACATGTGTCATCAGACAGTACCTAATCTGGACATCTGCCTGGTAGTGCCCATGCAACCCCTGGCAGGCACAGGTCACATGGCTGTGGCCAGACACTGTGAACTGTGGAACCTGCCCTATACAGTCTGCAGCTGTCAATAATACCCCAGTGTATGCCAGTCACATGACAGACCTGTGTGCATACATACACACACACAACAGAAACAAATGTAGGGCACCTCAACACACACACACATAACATCCACACATGCCCAATGAAATCAAAGGCCCTAACCCACACACATGATGTCATCCAATGGTGCAGCCTAGGCCTCTGGCAAACATTATCACCCTGTGCATATGATGATGCCTGTGTTGCATCCCTGTCATCCACATCATCGGTTCATGGACATGCTCATATGGTCTGATGCACAGGGTGAACATACTAGGAAGACAATTGTAGATTAATATTGTTGAGTAGTGTTTGACAGGCAACGGACATACCATATAGTACAGTTTTAGAATGCATTTGGTACATTTGATAGTATGTATCATGTGTAACAGTAACTACATGTTGATCTTGATGTTCTGCCTTCCTCTTTCAGGTGTAATTGCATGTGCCGGGGGATGTCAGTGTTTGCGGTTAGTGTCCCATATGTAAATGCTGACTACTCACAGGTCTGTATGACAGTACCTGCATGCACTTTGTAGCTTCCACATTGCAGTTTTAATCTCCCAAGTTTCAATTATGTTTACTGATCTAATGATCCAAGAGCATGATAGCTGTGTAGTAAGCTACTATGTTCAGGGCCGTCACATCCATAGTGGGTGACATCACAGGTATAGTTACCTGGAGTGGGGAGGAGGTAAAAGAGTGGTATAGCAGATGACAAGAGTAAAGGCTAATGTAAAAAGTGGCTTTTCATTGGGAAGTAGTAATACCCGCTCTCATGACAGGATGCAAACACAGACACACCCACACACTCATGGATTCACAGACACTGTAACACACCCAGGGATTCACAGACACAGTAACACATCCACACACTCAGGGATTCACAGACAGTAACACACACACACACACACACACACACACACACACACACACACACACACACAGTTGCCAGTGTTGGGATGAGAACCCCTGCCTATGTACAAATCATCATTATAGTAATACTCAGTTACAAGATGCATCACAGAGACTACACATGTACAGGTAGTCAGAATGCCCTAAGATTGAGGACATCAACAGAGATACTAGATTGCAGTGAGTGAATGTGGGGTGGGGGGTTCATCAGTTGGCTATGTAACAACAATCCTCACCCCAGGGTGTACATGTTTACAGGTGGTTAGAATGCCCTTCTAAGATTGATGACATTAACAGGGATACTAGATTGAATTGAGTGGATGTGGGGAGGGGGTCTTAACATTTCACTATGGTAAAATACAGCCTCACACCAGGGACCGGACAGCCATACGTAAACACACACACACACACACACACACACACACACACACACACACACACACACACACACACACACACACACACACTGTGGCATTCCCAAAGATATACACCTATGTCACACACATACAGACACTTGACATGTGTGAGATTCAGCCACCTGCCTATGCCTTTCTTTCTACTCTTCACTCTGTACTGATGTCTACCACAGTGTTCAGGAGAGTGAAAAACATTACGGATGTATTCCCCACCATACGTGACATATATGGACACACACGCACCCGCATGTGCCAGTACTGTGAATCAAACACCTGCCTATCTCATGATTGGTATCACAGAGTTACAGCACTATCTCACACGCTACAAAGATTACTGATTCTTTCCTTTGCCACCTGTGCTGATATATGCCCAATGTATGCAGAGGGGAGGTGTTACTGTTACAGGTGTCAAGAGGTTTGCCTTCAGTGTCACCCTTACTGCATTCTACGTTGTGTGTCTTCCACTTCAATTAACAGAACCATAGTGTAGCAGTTACACAGGTTATTGTAGGAATGGTTGTAGCACACCTGTGAGCTGTTCTCAGTAATCATTCATCTGCAAAGTAGCCCCACCACTTAGTAGTCATGTCCAAACATCTGTCCATACCTAAAGTACAGCTTACTGTACTTTGAGCATATCACCATATACAGTTGGCAATGTTGAGGCTGCATTGCAACAGCATGATGTACTAAGACAACAGTCACCTTCAAACATCATACACTGCACACACATGGAATCTAAACACGCAAATCAATACATGTACACATATGCAGTCTCCATCAGTAAGTGGACTAGCAGGTCAAGAGAATACATTCCACACCTTCCCCACACCATGTGTGAAACCTAGCCAAGCATTACACCATAATGGCTGTTGTATTCATGTACTGGTAGGGCACATAACCACCTTCACTGAGTAGCCAAATGTACATTCATGTCAACAGCACATATCAGCAAGACACACACACAGCAATATTCCATGTCATGATCCCACAAACTGTTACTTGACAGTTCCATGGTGAAACCAGGGCACTGCAATGGTTAACAGCGAGTACTTCATATATGCCGCCCACCACCTCATGATTACTGGAAGAGTGCCAGCAATGTGCTCTGTTTGAGCTAGGCATTATACTCATTCAAGCATGTGCAAGGTCTCTGGCTTGTAAACATCTCACCCCAGCACATTCTGGCTATTGTGGTAATAAGGTTAATGTCCAGACAGCACACAGCATGCACAGCTTGCAATTGTTGACATGGGGTATATGTAGGAGCTGTGGGCACACATGGCTGTACATGTCATGGACATATCACCTGTAACTACTCAGGAACATACAGAGCATAGCTGTATTTCCCTGAGTCTGTCAATACAGGCCATGTGTGTAGGTCCTATGATCCTGTTATTTGGGTATGTTTAGAGGCATTGCATTAGGTGGACATGTCTAATGACTTACATGCCACATGGGTTGTTGTATGATACGATAGGTGTCATGGGTGACCAGTAGAGAGGGGAATATTACTTCTGTCAACATAGATATCAAACCTTATGTACTGTTATCATTCAGCAGCCATGGACCTATCTGCCATGTGCATGTGTGTAATTAATGTAGCCACCTGTATGTAGAAAGGACAACAGCAGCTATGGTATTTTCATTTATGTTGTATGAGAGTGGGATGTAAATATCCAGGGCAGGTACATTTAGGTCATATCCAATCATGAGGGTGTTGTTTACTGGTGTACAGCAACAGTCGACTGTGTTAATACTGACAACATCCAAGGGACACTAGTATGTGTACAACTGACCTGGTTACAAACAGTGGTATAATTGCATTGCATAACACATTATGCAACTGTGGCAGTACATGGGTACTTTGCACAGTTGATGTAAGGCTAGTTACAGTCCACCAATCGAAGGTTATTGTTCAACCATACTATGTCATACCACATGTATGAATGTGTGTTGGTAGTCTGAGGACATGGTGGTGGGAGTATGAAGATACAGCCTAGAATGCAGCTTTCGCCACAGTCACCTGTACCTGACTCATCTGTGATTACTTATATCAGAGTAGTGGTCTTTACTTGTGAGTAGAGTAGCCTTTATGAATATGTGGACACCACCACTTGGAATGGTCTGTACCAGTGTTATGGCCCACATGTCTGGATCTGAGTTATATGGTGGTAATGCAATTGTGCATTACAGAGCCTTCAGCCAGGTGTTCCTCACTGCACAGATGTCAGTATTCCCCATTGTAGGTTCTACACTGAGCAAATGGATTACGAAAGACACACATCTAGCACTGGTTAGCATAAGCATCCAATGCAATTGTCTTGTAGGTGTCAAGGTGTTACTTCTGTGTTTAGGACTTTTGCCTTGGAATGCCACTATATGGGTAAATGTGACCTAGGTATTATCCACACTCCCTTGAATCATGGATGCATGTGCTGCATGAAAAAGGCTTGTCTTTCAGTCATGACATCCCGGAATGACAGACACTGGACAACCTCATAATTACAGCAGGACATTGTCTCATTGTTTTGGCCAAGCAGTTGCCACTCACACCATGACATCACTGCGAGTGGCACTAATGTGGTTAGTATCAAATGCTACATCTAAGTTGACGGACACCAGCAGACATTGTGTATATGACCAATGTCAAATATACTTAGTGTAGCAATCCTGCTAATAATGACAACTACTAACACAGCCAGGAGAGGTAATCTTGACACCTGCACCTCAGTACCATTAGACAATGAGGCTCCCATATTATGCTTGCACATGCCATTGTTCCAAGTATAATGCCAGTGTCCAAAACCTGCTATCAATGTATGCCTTTCAGGGCAGCGATGTGTGTGACACATGCTGTAATTAGCATCCACCTGTGTGTCCCAGTTAGCCTATTGTCTGTCACTTCCACACATACATGATTGTGTATACTTCACATATATATGTCAGTACTTCATGTATGCATGTGTATCACACAGCACTGACACAGATATATCATTTATGGGCCACATACAGGTATCTGGTAGTAAACCTGTATGCTGTGCATATATCCAACAGTTAGGATGTACATAGCTGGAAACCTGTGTGTTTACAATAGGGGTCCATTACAATGTGTTCTGTACATGTAAGTGTATGAGCATGCACACTGCGGCCTTCCGTGGTTAGAATCGGAGTACATCCCAAACAGCCCTGTGCTACTGAGTGTATGAGCGTACCCTCTGCCACCTTGTGTAATTTGAGTCAGTGCATCCAAACAAGCCCTTTGTTTCTACGTGTATGAGCATGTCCAGTATAACCTTGTGTAGTTGTAGTCATAGTGCATCCCAAACGGCCCTGTGCTACTAAGTGTATGAGCATGCCCACTATCACCTTGTGTAATTGGAGTCAATGCATCCAAACAAGTCCTGTGATTCTATGTGTATGAGCATGACCACTGTAACCCTGTATAATGATAGTAGTTGTCCATTTCACAGATGGGCATACTCCAGTTCAGGGCTTGTTGTGCTACAACTATACCTCTCAGGCCTACCTATGTCTTACCTGCAGATGATGTGTCATGTTTGTGCATACAGGTTGTAATGGACTCCTACTTTAAACACACAGGTTTACAGCTATGTACATCTTAACTGTCAGTATCCCTGTTGTTGTCCTTACACTTAGAAGGGCATTCTGACTGCCTTGAAATGTGTAATCTTTGTGGCATGTCTCGTAACTGTGTAGTACTGTAATAGTGATCTCTAGACAGGCAGGAGTTCTGATCCCACCACTGGCAAGTGTGTGTGTGTCTGTGTGTGTCAGCAAGTGGTTGTGTGTGTGTGTATTTGTGTCTGCATCCTGTCATGACAGTGGGTTTTGCTGCTTTCCAAAGAGAAACCACCTTTTGCACTAGCCTTTATCCTTGTTGTCTGCTAAACCACCATTTCCCCCCCCATCCCACTGCAAGTAATCAGTCCTGTGATGTCACCCAGTTCAGAAGCAAAATCAGAGTAAGTGTAATTGTATGGTGTCTGTGGCACATACCCCAACTGCATACCACTCTACTAGTTACCTTTACATAGGCAAGACATGTATGCACAATACTGGCAAGTGTGTGTGTGTGTGTGTGTGTGTGTGTGTGTGTGTGTGTGTGTGTGTGTATGTGACTACCCTGTCACCAGGCATACACATGTGTTATGTTTTTTAACATGCTGCACACCATGGTAGTCATCTGTGGTGAGTGGAGTCTACAAATTATTACATAGTTAGGAATAGAAAAGAATAGACAGTCAAGAATGACTACAGTTGGGTATGTTGTTTTCCTGTGCCACTGTAGAGCAGTGACACAGAAGTGGTCACCGGGGTGTATGTCCATACCCATCATTCCCCCAACCAAACTCCACAATCCCAGGGGTATATTTCCTTAGCCATCATTCCCCACCCCAAACTCCACACACACAACAACCATCCCTTCTCTGGTGAACTGATTATGATTTAAACATTATAAAACAAGAGATGCCTCTGTTTTGTGTACAAGTCAGTTCCTTTGGATCCCTTCTGTGTCACAAAGGGTGTTCAGACATGTGTATATATATATATATATATATATATATATATATATATATATATATATATATATATAACTATAGCTGTGTCTGTGTATATGCGTATATAAATATGTGTGTACACATCTCGTAGGTGCACATATGTATTTAGTTATGACAGTTGTACAGATGTAGACCTGTCTATGTTGTTTACATTCAAGGGTACTATACATATGTATACAAAGTGACTGGCCCATTTGTTTTCAGTACTGTGGAATACCTGTAGTAAGATGTGTATTATAAAAACCATGAAATTTGCATACAACCCAGATGGCTTAGTGGTAAGCCCAGTGACCTCAGTGTGCATGGCCCAGGGTTCAAGACCTGCAAGGCTTGTTGATAATGTCATTTAGGACTGAATAAGATACTTGTAAGTGGGTGTAAATGGGACAGTAAGCAGTGGGTACACACAGATACAAGACATGTACAACTCACAGTACACTAGAAATGCCCTTCTTTGGCAATCTTGCTGATGTCACCCACCTAAGAATAAACCTGTGTGAATGCTGTAACCCAGTTATCTATGTAGCGCGTCCTGTAACTGCGTAATGCTGTAATGTGATAAACTAGTTTGGTCAGTGTTCTAATCCCAGACATGCTAACTATGTGCATGTGTCTGTCTGCCTGAGAAGGGGACAATGCTTTTTAGAGTACGCACACTCCTTACAATTCACATACTCACCTTTGGCAACCCTGATGATGTCATCCACCTAGAAATACACCTCTGGGACTGCTGTAACCCAGTAATCTCTGTAACGCATCCTGTAACTGCATACCACTGGAGTGTGATTTAGGACTGTGGTAAGGATCCCTCCACAATTATGGCAGTTATGTATGTTTTCTGTGTGTTTCAATGTCCGTGTAGGGAGCAATGCATTATACCCTACTCACTTGCAGGACATTTACAATGCCCTACTTTGGTATTCCTGCTGATGTCATACCCTGTAAAATACACCTCTGGGAAACAAGTTCTCTATTAATCCTCGTGGTGTGTCCTATGACATCTCTATGCAGTAGTGTGACATAGATCTTAGTCATGGGTTCTATACCCACACATGTCAGTTGTGGACATGTTGTGGGTGTCTCACTGTCTGTTTTGTGAGCAATGCATTTTGGGCTACTCACTTGCAGGAAATCTGAAATGCCCTACATTGGTAAACCTGCTGATGTCACTCCTTGTGGAGTAGTGAGTTTCCTTGGGGATAGAGAGCCCAGTAATCTCTGTAGCATGTGCTATAACTGTGTAATGCTGTAGTGTGAGGAACTAGTTAGGTAGGAGTTCTATTCCAAGACATGGCAGGTGTTTGTGGGAGTTTGGCAGTCAGAGCCTCTGTGGAGGTGGCTGTGAATGTCTAACCACTGGACATGTTGAGGAGTGGGTTTTGTAGTTTTCCTATATGGTGGCCATATTATATGTCACAATGTCCACCTCACGAGGTGTACAGATTTCAATCAGCCAAGAGACTGGGTTAGCAAGCCATACCCCTACATCTTGCAAAAGGCCTGGTGAACACAGTAAGCAACCCTACTATTACCCAGACTATGGTCTGAACCCATATGTGATACAGAAACACACTTGCCTAGAATATCCTGCTATGTTGCTAGTACCCTGCACATTGTTGACAGATAGTAGGCATGGTGTGATTGCAGTGGGCCACAGAGGGCATGGCACCCTGTCCAACAGTACAATAGGCACATAAATTCAGACAATGTGCCTTCACTATGTTCCCCACTGGATGCCTGTAACATATGTGGTGCCATCAAATGTGATCCACAAAGGACATACAATGCCTTACACACATGCCCTGTATGAATAGATGCCACTGACACCAGTAAATACCTGTATCATGCTATCATTGCAGGTGCAGGGTCAACCTGCTGTCTATTAGCAGGTCCTGCTACACCAGGCCAGTATTGGCACATCTGATGATAACAGTCAGTGTACACAACATGTGCCAGGCAAACCAGGTACACATAAACATGTCACTGTACATTATTATGGGGCGTGCACATCCTAGGCATTGTCCATGTCAGGGACTATCAAAGACAGACATGACATGCATTGCAAAGCAATGGTTACACACAATTTTAACCAGGATGACAGGACAGGTCATACAATACCCATCTGTGTGGGATATTGCAGACACTACACCCCTGAACCACACTGCAGACCAATCTCAGGTGGCCTAATGCCAAGGATTGCCCCTCACTCAGCCTTGTACCGCCATCTTGCACAGCCAACCACTACACACCCATGAAGCAATGCACACATGCATGTCAGTACTGGCACCTTGTGTCTGCATGTGGGGTATTATGTTCCCAACCACAGTCACACCTAGTATAACTCCCATTGGCATACTGACTGATGTCAGACATGTTCACATGCCCTAGCCCATAGAACCTCAAGATATCCCCTGTGGTGCATGTAATACCTGTGCATTACTGCAGTGTGGCAAAATTTGTAGTTAGGATGTGTATTTGTGAGCCTGCCAAAGTGTGCCAATGTGTCTGAGTCCCTTAGAGAGTGTGGTTGTGTTGACAATGACATCTGTTCATGTGGACAGCCATGTGTGCTACACCTAATGTATGTCTACTATATCTCTGTTGCAGATGTCGCTCATCAGCACACATATATGATCTTACAGCACACCAACATGTCAGCTATGTGGCACATGGAGTAACTGCATGCACTTGTAATAGTAATGGCTAGTAAGTCAGGGGTTTTAACCCATGTACTGGTAGGTGTGTGACAGAAGATGCTTGGGTTTTAGTCTCCCAGTCCTTCTCTGATGTACTTTGCCTCTGTCTGTCCCTCCCACACACTCTCTGGTGGATGTGGAGATGTACACCTGCTCAGCAGCAGCTTGTGTTTTGTAAGTGAGGGTCATGATCTCGTGATGGCCTCTGCACCTATTGCAGTCCTCCTCTAGCTGATCACATGTTGAACAGCTGTGGCGACATTCCCATAGCCAATTGCATGGAAACACAGTACAATATCTGGGAACATAATGTTGGTGTTTGCCCATGACAGTCGCTGTGAGTGGAACCTGGATCTGGTGTTTGGTAAACAGCATCACAGATGAAATCTGGATATTCCTCAAACAACATACACTGTGGAAAATAACCTAAAGACAGGAGAGTGATGTGCCAGACATGACTACAGCATGTAAGTGTAGCTATGCTTCATTCAGACTACTGCCAGTTTAACAGGCTGTGTGTGGTAATGGTTAGTCTGCATGTTTTAATAACTGACAATGCAATGCTCTGTTTGTGAGGAAACCCCCATCTGTAGGGTCATTTGTGGACTGGTCAGTGTGTAGAACCATTTGTTTCTTGTGTTACTCAGAGAACACACATCTGTGAACTGCAGAAGCATAGTGTGAGGAATGCAGTCAGTACACGGTGACAGTGATGAGTGTTACTGACATCGCATCCCTGACTAGAAATTCGTCACATGAAACAGTGGCATGACAGTCACTGCCTGAGGTTATCACAGTGAAATACCAATAATGGGCCACTGTTCATAGCTGCAGTCACAAGTCATCTACGCTTTGGACAAATATGCAATATATATGCATGTGTTGTGCTCCCTCTGCAAATGTATGACATCTGTTGTCTTGGGTTAATGGTAATAGCTATGCAAGCTGTTATAAGTAATCTTGAATGCTGTTGGGTATTACTAAGCCTTATCTGTGTTCAAACTGCAACACCATAGGCTGTATGGGATTGAAGGTCCTGCCGGAACCACCTGTCCCACTTCAGCAGGCCATGCCACCGAGCACCAGCATGTCTGGGGCCCAGCCTTGGACCTCCACCTCTGTTGGCTCTGCACCACCTTTGGGGGGAACCGCCACTGAGGATGGGGCTTGCCCCACCTGGGAGCAGGTCCAGACAGGGACTTGTCAGCCATCGTATGGTCCAGGCCTTGGTATGTAGGGAGCTCAGTAAGGGGTTCCAAGGCCAGCTACACCGGCTCAAGGGCAGAGTGGCACAATTAGATGGTGAGCCTACCCCTCCTAGACAGCCCCCAGCACAGCCACCTTTGGGGCTGTGAAGGTGCAGTGGTGGCTGCTCATTGGTGGGGACCTCCGTCCCACTGTTTCCATTTTGGGGCTCAAGGCCTTGTGACTGCCAAACACCCCTCCCCATCTAAGGTGCCCCCCCACATGTGTCATATACTGCCCCTGTATGCTGTCTTGCCTGTCTTGTCTGTCATCCTACCCAATCTAACCTCCATGAGCATACCTACTCTCCTTCCCCAACACCTCACTCTCACCTTACAAAAACGGAAACAAAAGGCCAATCTGTTCCCAGAACGACTTTCGCCCCAGACATAGCTGTCCATTCCACACACGTGTCCACTGGACACATGTAACCTTTTTAATTTGCATCACAACATACTACTGTTGTCCTCACCCCTCTCTCAGGCACACGATCCTGGTATGCACATGACTCCTAAAGGTTCCAGGTACATGTGATGCAGATGACCGCAGTGTACACACAACACTACCGATCCTTCTATGGTTACCCCATTTAACTTTTTAATGATGATGATGTTGCACACAGCACCTTGCAAGAGTACTGTTCTCACATTATGATTGGACAGGAACTGTTTTGTTAATGTAAATAAAATGCTCAAAGTAATGTGTTTGGGCAATGTACAAATGTTTACTTGTATTAATGATGCATGTCTGTCTGAGGCAGTCTTGATATTACATAGGACAACACTATTACATAATACAGGAGTTGCTGGTGTTTTCCTTTTCATTCTTTTTTAATGCTTTGTTGTCATGTGGTTTGTTCTTGATATATATATATATATATATATATATATATATATATATATATATATATATATATATATATATATATATATATATTTGGACATAAACACACACACATACATCTACATAATGAAATACATTTCCTATACTTTTGAATGACTGTGCTGGATGATATGTTTGTGGTAACATCTGATGTCTGTATATCTGCCATGGCTTAGTGGTAAATCGCATTAGCTGTGGTGTGTAGGGTCCTGGTTTTGAGCCTTGCAGAGGCAGTCTATTTTGTTGCTGGGCAGAACAAGGGCCATTGGATACAGAGTGATTTAGGCACTTTTAAGCAGTTGTGAGTGGGTGTGCGTGGGTTTGCGCGACAGTAAGCAGTGGTTACTTTTGGCTACAGTTCCTTACACTCAGTTACCTTCCTGATTGCTTAATCTGTGTAAGTAGTGCTTAACCCCATGCAAACAGGCTGAAACCCTCTCACTTCTGCTTAAAAGTGCTTACTCCTGCTTACCCCGTGCTAATTTCTTTAAAAGAAAAGAAAAAGGGGTGATAGGAAAATGGTGAAAAAGAGGCACAAAGAGGGAAAGATTTTAGGCAAGGTTGGTAGGGATGTGCAGGAAAGGTGTAGGGAAGGTCCATAGCTGTAAATTTCTTCTAAAGCAATGGCTGTGCATATGCAATAAATTTGGTGGTACATTTGGACACTCACAACCCTGAGAGAGGGGTGAAGACAACAATAGTATGTTGTGATGCCAATTAGAAACATTTACATGTGTCCAGTGGACATGTGTGGGAAATGGACAGCTATGTATGGGGGTGCTTTTTTGCGGGAACAGATTGCCCTTTTTTCTTTTATTTTTAGGTGAGAGTGGGATGTTGGGGTATGAGAGTAGGTATGATCAGGGAGGATAGGTTGGGTGGGATGACAAACAAGACAAACAAGACGCATACAGGGGCAGTATATGACACATGTGGGGGAAAGCACCTTGGACGGGGAGGTGTGTTTGGAAGTCGCAAACTCATGAGATCACAAATGGATACTGTGGGACTGAGGTCCCCACCCATGGGCAGTCACCACTGCACCGTCATATCCCAGAAGGTGATTGTGGTGGGGGCTGTGTTGGAGAGGCAGGCTCACCCTCTAGTTGCACCACTCAGCCCTCAAGCTGGCGTAGGCAGTCTTGAATCTCCCTGTTGAGCTCCCTACACACCACGGCCCAGACCGTACGATGGGTGACAGGTTTCTGTCAGCTCCCGCTCCCGGGGGGTGAGCCCCATCCCCTGTGGCAGTTCCACCCAAGGTGGTGCAGGGCCAATGGACAAGGATGTCCCAAGCCGGGCCCCAGATGTGCTGGTGCCCAGTGCCATGGCCAGCTGAGGTGGGACAGGTGGGTCTGCTGGGACAGGCCTTCCCATACGAGCTATGTTGTCGCATGTTTAAGGCAGATATGGGTTAGTAATAGTAAACAGCATTCATGATTAGTTATAACAGCATGCATAGGTGCTCCCATTACCCAGGGCACCAGATATAAATAGTTGTAGAGCAGATGGAACACATGTATATATGGGTAAACAGTGGCCATTACAACAACATGCAGGTTTCATTGATGGCAACAGGCCACCAATATTGGAGTATTTTAACATATCACATGCATAGAAACAGATGTAAATATTTATAAAACAATAGGACATATGCCCCAACAACGGTTAGGAGTGTAGACATACCAAATGAGTTGTGTAAATCGGTTATTTTTGCACATATAGTAGGGGTGAGAGAGAGACAGTTCAATTAACAACTAATAAATCCTTGTAGTTTTCACAACATTCGCAGTCACTGCAGTGGTCTGTCCCTTACATGTATTATTACACTACCCAATGGTGTTATATTGTACAATGGTATGTTTGTAGAGTAGTATGTACGGGACCTGTGTCTTACATACAGGCTTGACAAGATGCAGGTGTTAATGCAACATGTTTTGAGACTGCTGTCATACACTTTGGGTGAGATGCTGGGATGACAGGTATGTTTGCATGTACATTCTCTGACTATGTACAAGTCTGACTATCAGTTATATGTCATTAACAGCTGCCTACAGTTCTTGGATCATCACATTAATTTGTCAGGGGAACAGGGCAACAAGCAGGTGATGTGGGCCATTTATCAGGACATACTGGGCAGACTGGAACAGTTGAGGGGTATGAATATACATACCATTCTCTATTTGAGCATTCTAGCAAATATGTACAGTTGTTAAGTGCAAATATGCATACAGCTTTCTCTCTGAACATTCTAACAAACTGTATGCAGTTGTGTGGAATGATTATGCATACAAAGTACTAGTGATCTTGGCATCCAAAGCCCTGCTGTGACAAAAGCATTACAGTTAAGATCACTGTACACTATGCTATCAGGCAATTGTTGTGAGGCTTTGCAATGTATTTTGTGCAATATGACTGACCTATTTGCACTTCCAACATTGTTATACAACACTTCATACACATTTTGTCTGCATACCACAGTGTGGGTAACACTGCTTATTACAACAGTACTATTTAATAACTGCAACAGTACAACAACATATGACTGCAGAGTAAACAGAAGCAATGTAGGGCTTACACCTTTATTCGCAGCATACTACAGATTCTGTATACTGGTACAACACTTTCTGAGGCTCTTACATTTATTTGTTATGACAGTACATGCAGGCTATTTACTAACCTGCCTCACGATGCATCCTTTGCAGCCTAGCATCATAAGCTTGCTGGTTTGCAGCATGCTCATCTGCAGCTGTCAGAGAAGTACAGTGATAGTTAGCCATACTTATCTATAGTATACACAAGCTAGGCAATTATTAACTATGCAGTGGAAGGAGTACTTACTCAGTTCTGGGGCATTCTGCATCTGCCTTGCTTCCTGGATACACTGTTCCAGGACATCCCTCCTCCATCGCTTCAGGTCTGCATGGTGGTGGCTGACCTGCTCACCAGTCCGGGGGATACCTGTAGCATTAGTGAGGTCATGGACGAGACTGTCCCAGGCCTCCATTTTGTACTACGAGCCCTGGTACTGGCCCTGCAGTAGTCTCCTCTCATGGTGCTTTACCAGGAGCCATACCATGAATTTGGACTCCTTGATGCCTCAGCGCTGCACTCTAAAGTGAGTGCCTTCTCCCACTCCAGCCATTCTGCCTGCAGGGGGATGCTACAACTAGTTATGTGCCATATCCCCGCCTCTTCGATTTAAGTAGGGATGGATTCCCACACTTTTCCGTAATTGGCCGGTTTCGAAAAGGCTAAGCTATGGGCACACCTGCTTACTTCAGGTTGGCACTGATTAAAGAGGTGTACTTGTGGGCATATTGTATTGGCTTCCCTACACATTGCTTACAATTATTTAATTGGGCTGTGCTGTGGTTAACATTGCTTATTGGTTATCTAGCATTATATTTGCCTTTTGTCAATGATGTCTTACTCATTATAGGTTATATATGTGTATGGTATCCGTCATTGATGTGTACATACACTTTATTGGGTCCTGGGGACATTATAACTTTATTACAGTGACACCTTAACTCTATGTTTACTGCATTACTCCAATTCACATATTTATGGTCTGTGACAGGTTATAGCACATTACACTGTACATAGATTCAGTTCACATATTTGATTTGATTTCCCTGTTGTGAGGATTAGTTTTGCTGATTCCTCCTTTATATGTATTGTTATCATGGCGTAGTGGTTTACTACTATGACTGTGATGTACAGGGTCCAGAGTTCTTGCCTTGCAGAGGCTGGTTAATTTTGTTGCTGGCCAAAACACGAGCTGTTGGGTACAGAGTGATTAAGACACTTTAAAGCAGTTGTGAGCAGGTGTGCATGGCTTTGTGTGGAGCTAAGCAATGCTAACCTCTGGATACAGATTCTTGCACTCGGGTAGCCTCTACATTGGTTCACCAGTGTGATACTCGCATACCAACGCCCAAACAGGTTTGCACCCACTTGCTCCTGCACTTGCAAATGCACTGCTTTTGGTGTTTGCATCTGACACTCACACCCCTGGGTGAGGGTGAGGACTACGATAATACCTTCTGATGCCTATTATATTGGCTTACATGCCTACAGTGGGGTGGTGCGATCATGTGTTTGTAGGTGTTGTGTAGTGGGTTATGCAACGACACATATGGTCATACTGTACTTAGCCATTTAAACTGGACTGTGCTGCGGTGGGACCCATATCAGGAATGACTGCCCATTAGGCATAAGCATGCTGGTCTACAGTATGGAATCCATGGCCTGGCCAGAGTTTGCTTCATACTATTGGTGTGTTCCTCTTACAATCTGCACCTGTCTGGCAAATACCTGGGAAGTGACATCATTAAATACAGACAAGTAATTGGGTTTAGGACCCCACATCCTTCAGCCAAGTCATGCTAATGCATACCTATTATTCTATCAGCTTTCTAAGATTGTAAGTTGAATATGTGCTTTCCATCCCTATCAGGCCTCTCAAACAAGTTGGGACAAATTTCAACTGAATCAGGGACAAGTCAAGAAACACTCAGGGACTGTCAGGGACACTTGTAAAATATTAGTGCTATTAACTTAAAACATGGACAGAATCACAGCATGTGAATTAATACACATTTTCTGAAGTAAAAGGAATTTATAACACTTAATTATTGTCATTATTCATTAAGTGGAATTCACCACCTTTCCTCCAAAAGTCACTAGTTTTAGGAGGGATTAAGAGGGATAGAATTAAAATTTGAGTCAGAATCAGGGACGTCCCTTTAAATCACGGACACTTGAGAGGTACGGTCCTTATTTGTTCCCCCAATGATTTATGTCCTGTCCAGTGGATTTGCTCTTAGGGGTTGAGAGGTATGGGTGTAAGCTCTGCCCATTTCAGAATATTACTTACATCTCCAGGGTGGTCCTAATACAACTGCACCAGCCAACACCTGGACGCCTAGGCCCATAATTGCATGCCTGTAGTTCCCCCAACTTCCCATCCCTTACAGCACTCATCCTTGCTGTGGGTGCAGGTGGAGTCTAACCAGACCACTACACACTGCCTACTCTCCATGTGTCAGGACCCATGTTGTACGATGTGTCGACCCATGGGTTATAAGGCTTGCACAACCTACTGGTCCATGTACGTCTACAGCCTGGTTTGATGACTCATGACAGGAACTGACTCCAATGATCAGTAATGTTTGGGGTGTCCCACAAGGGACATTGATGTCTTTGTTTCAAGATTAGACCTGGCAGGTCTCCCACTGGTAGTATCCTGCCTGTGGTCTGGGAAGCAGTGGTGTGTTTACTTTTATTGTGTGTCTGTATGTTTCACCGGTCTAGCTAGGGGGGGCGGATGCTACGTGTTACATGTTTGTTGATTGGACCCCTCACCCCCATGTGCACGGCCTGTGAACATATGTAATTCATAACTGCTGTATCGTATCCTAGCTATATACATTATATTTACACACACACACACACACACACACACACACACACACACACACACACACACACACACACACACACACACACAGTTTCATAGTTTCATAGTTTAGTACTAGGCTATCTGCCCTGGGGCATTTGTAAGCCTAGCCATAGTGATGTGGCTTTCGCCACCCCATGAAATGGTACAAAATGCACAGAATAGATTTAGAATACTGTGCCTCTGTCTAGTAGTGACACAGTGAAGGTCCCCTTATATAATAAAATTAGTTTACTGTGCCCCTGTCTAGTAGTGACACAGATGTGACCCCTGGGGTAAACTTACGATCTCCCATCCACTCATCAAGATTTCTCTTGAAGAGAGTCAGTGAGGGGCTCTGCCTAACATGAATTGAGATCTTGTTCCAGAGCATGGGAAGCCTCTGGGTTATGAATCTATCTCTCCAGCATGTCCTATTCATACTTGTGCCGAGGTTTAAGTCTTTAGCTCTCGTGGTTCTGATGGATTTGGATTTTTTGAGGTGGAGCATGTCCATCAGTTCCTGATTGGACATGGCCTTGTACGTCAGGCAGAGATCACCTCTGAGCAGGCGGAATGCTACTGAATAGAGCTGGAGTTTCTTTAGTCTGGCAGAATAAGACATATCTTGGAGACCCTTGATCCTCTTGGTGAGGTACTTTTGTGGTCTCTCCAGCTGTTGCAAATGCCGGGTGAGGTACATACCAAATGGGGCATTGTACTCAATCATGGGTCTGATGAGGGAGGAGTATAGGGGTACAATGACATCCTTGGATCTGGATGTGAATCCCTTCATGATAAGGTGTGCAAGGTAGAATGTTTTTCTAATCACTTTGGCAACGTGGGTGTCAAATGAGAGGTCGCTGTCGACTTGGGTCCCTAGGTCTCTGATTACTTTTTCTGTACTCAGTGGGTTGCTGTCTATGTGATAATTTGTGGGTACTTTGTTTTTCCCAAAGGGGATGACTATACATTTTTTGGCATTTAGTTTAAGGCCATGACTCCGGCACCAGTTGTCCGTTTCTGTGAGGCCTTTTTGTAGGATGTATGTGTCCACTGGTGTATCGACTATGGCGCCTAGTTTGCAGTCATCTGCAAACTTTGTCAGCCACAACCCTCCCATGTTTGCTTTAACATCTGAGAAATAAATGCCGAACAAGAGGGGTCCCAGGACAGATCCCTGTGGGACACCACTTGTGACTGGCTTTGAGTCTGACATCACTCCAGCGATTTTAATTTTATGGGTTCTGTCCTTTAGCCAGTTTGCAACCCATCTAGTGACATAAGGGTTTACATTTAAGCTGTTGAGCTTATCTATGATGCCTGAGTGGGGTATTGTGTCGAAGGCCTTAGCCAAGTCCAGGTAGGCTGTATGGACTGCTTTGCCCTCATCAATGGCTCTAGTGCCTGTTTCGAAAAAGTCAACCAGGTTCAAAAGGCAGGATCTGCCCTTTACAAAGCCAAACTGGGTGGGGTCAAGTGTCTGTAGGTTCCCAATGTCTCTGTTTATGAGTTCCATAATGATTATTTCCATAGCTTTGCAGACCAGGCTGGTTAAGCTTATGGGGCGGTAGTTCCCAGTGTCTGTAGAGGTACCCCCTTTGTGGAGTGGGACCACTGTTGCTGTACGCCAGTGTTCAGGTACATATCCTGTAGTAAGGCTAAGGTTAAATAGCATTTTTATGTGCGGGTTTAGCTCCTCTTGGAGTTCACGTAGCACGCAACCCGGGATACCGTCAGGTCCCATTGATGCTGTGTTTTTAGCTTTGCTGAGGGCAGCTCTCACCTGGACATCTGAGATGACAGGGAGCTTACATTCAGCTGGGATAAGTATTTCTTCTTTTGGGGGTGAGGGAGGGGAGAAATTTGCACTGAACCTGTCAGCCAGAATGTTGGCAATATCTGTGGGTTCAGTGCATTTTTTGTTGTTGTGAGCTAACTCTGAGCATATCTGAGTTTCCACCCAGGTTTCTAACATAGCTGAAGAAGGCTTTGTGGTTATCTTTAGTGTCCTTAGTGATTTTTCTCTCAAAGTTGGCCTTGGATGTTTTTATGAGAGAACGTAGTTTTCTTCTAGTGTTGATCAGAGATGTCTTCCTTTTATGGGATTTTGCACTGTCGTGCAGTAGCTTCCTTCTTTTGTTATACAATTTGTTTATGGCTGTGGTCCACTAGACAGGATGCTTGCCTTTTGTGGAGAGGGACTTGGATTTATTTGGGATTGCATGATCCATGCATTCTTCGAGATGTCCATAGAAAGCATTTGTGAAGGATTCAGCATTGTGGGATGTGGTATCCACTGGCCCAGTGGGCTTAAAGGATACCATCTCAGTCTTAAGAACAGTGAAGTCTGCTTTTGAGAAGTTTTTCACTGTGGTCTTTTGTGCTGGGGGTGAAGGTGGGATATGTATATCCAGGGTGATTAGTTTGTGGTCAGATCTCACTAGTGAGGGGTATACCTCTGGTGTGGAGCATTTTTGTCCCCATGTTTGTGATGATCAGGTCTAGTATATTATCTCCCCTAGTGGGAGAGGTGACTAGTTGTTCCAGTGCATTTGAATTTATGAATTCCAGGAACCTTTGGGCTAGGGTGTTAGGGCTAGAATAATGTACCCAATCTATGTTAGGGTAGTTGAAGTTTCCCAGTATGATGGTATTTTGTGATACATTCATATTCTCCAATGTCTTCAGGAAGGCTGAGTGGGTTTCCTGAGATTGGGAGGGTGGTCTGTAACATGCTACCAGTTGTATAGCAGTTTTGCCTATGGTTAGTTGCACCTGTATGGTCTCCGATGCTTCATGTGTTGCTACCAACCTGGAGGTGTGGGTGTCCTTGATGAATATGGACACTCCCCCTCCCTTTGTGGTTCGGCCCGGGTTTTGGGGTATAGTCTGGTAGTGCTGGGGTGCTCTCAGGAGCCTTGAACCAGGTTTCAGTTACTGCACAGACATCGATGTTCTCCATACTGAGGAGTGCATCGAGTACCTGCATCTTGAGATTTAGATTTCTGGCGTTGTGCAGCATTACCCTTAGTTTTTTTCCATTTTTGTTATCTAAGGAGGTGGGTTTGTCTTTTGAGCCTTGCCTAAAAAAAAAAAAAAAAAATATGTATATATATATATATATATATATATATATATATATATATATATAGAAAATTACTATATACAGATATATCTGTATATGTATGCATACATGTATATATTTATATATTGCTGTATATTTGATATATATATATATATATATATATATATATATATATATATATATATACATATAAACGACATATGAGTGTATGGGTGTCTGCATATGTATATATCTGTATGTGGGTATGTATATGTATTCTGTCTCTGTATGTAAACATTTGTACTATAGAGAGGGGGAGGTATATCTCCATCTAGCTATGGGTAGATATACACACACATACCTCTACATATATACATCTACATCTGGTTATTCCATTCCTTGCCACTTTGCTGCAGTGGGACTCGTAGCGGGTGTGGCTGCTCATTGGGTGACGCCTCTGCCCAATGAATCCTTTTGCTTACATCCCTGGGGCTATCCATATAGACCCACATCAGCCAACACCTGCACATCTAGACCCATAACTAGCTACCCATAATTCCCCCACCCGCACCTCCACTACAGCACCCATCCTTACTCTGGGTGCTGGTTGGGTCTGACCACAACACTACATGCTGCCCACTCTCCACTTCACAGGACCAATGTCATACATTGTCTCAACTCATGGCTCATCAGGCTTTTTCACCCTTGTATTTTGGGTATGTACACACCCTGGCCAAGACGTTCTGCATATCACCTTCTTTTGGTCATATGTCAATTTTTGGGGTGTCCCGTAAGGGATGTTCCTGTCTGTGTTCCAAGATTAGATTTCTCGGGTGCACTGTGTACTCCCCCTGGTTGTATCCTGCCTGTGGTCTGGGGAGCAATGGACTAATTACATTGTTTACGGGTTTGTGTGTATGTTTCCTCTGTCCGGCTGGGGGTGGGAGGTCATGCTACATGTTACATGTTTCTTGTTTGGGACCCTCACTTCCATTGTCATAGCCTGTGAACATATGTCATTCTTGTGTGCTGTTTCCTATCATAGCTGTATATCTGTGTATATCTACACACACACACACACACACACACACACACACACACATATATATATATATATATATATATATATATATACGTATATATAGATATGTCTGCAAATATATATATATATATATATATATATATATATATATATATATATATATATTTCTGTAAGGCTAGGGTTGCCACCTTTTCAGATGGCCAAAGTGGGACAATTGTGGTACAGACATTAGATTGTGCAGGCCAAAACATACCTACGGCCTTACAAGGGACAGAACTTCACTTTTTTGCCTAAATAAAAAGCTTATTCTTGTAGCATTTTAGTTGCTTATTCTGTTTCTTATAACATTTAGGTGTTTCAGATACAGAATAACTGTTTTATGCAACTATTACATAAAATATAGGAAATCATTTTGCCCTAATATTTCAGGACAGTTCCCCTTCTTACAATATTTTTGCAGGACACAACTGCCCAAAGAGGGACTGTCCCTTGCAAAGTGGGACAGGTGGTAACCCTATGTAAGGCAATGCATACCCTCGTGCAAACACACTTAAACACACTTACTGCTGCTTATTTATGCTTAAACCTGCTTACTAGTGCCTTATTCATTATGTCACTGACACTACGCTCCAGTTCACTTTTAATTGTTATTATGCAGGTTTTACAGCAGAGAGATGTCGAAATATGTTCATATACAGATTACCAATGGAAAATGATATGGGCTGCAGTGGGATTCGGAATGGGAATGTCTGTTTGTTAGGCAGATGCTCTAACCACTACACTATTGCCGTGCTGCTTCATTTGTATATATAACCATATACCCATGACTCCTAGTTCCCCAAACACCCACCCCAACACTACGCTAACACAACAGTCATCCATTCTCCAGTTATTGGACACTCCCTACTCCTGTATATCCATCCCATGGGTTGACTCACTCCACGTAACCTCAGACATTCCAAACTTTTAGTCCACAAACATTGGTGAAATGAGTGACCAATAGGACACTATTCGCAATTTATGGGTTGTCTCACCTGGGGCACACATGTCTTTATTTCAAGATTAGACTCTATAGTTCATTGCATCATTACTCCCATTAACATGACACTACAATAAATTAATAGGTATGACTATGTGGTAAAGCACATGTTACACTTGAGAGCTAATAATGTACAAGTTTGGTGAAATTATTTTACAATTAGGACCAGTTTAGTGATTGGTGTTGCCATAGCAGGCAGATCACAGGAATGATTCCGTGTGTGAGAAAGTCCTCACATTTGATTTTTTGAGAACAGCACTGACTTTGGGCATTGTACACACTTCTACGTTTTAGCAGTTTCATCCATTCCCTCTTATGCACATACTATTATTCTATCTACTGTCGAGGTTTGTAGGGGTACTTTCATGTTATTTATGTCTGCGAAAGGAACAAATGTGTTACAGGGAATGTACTTCTACATATAGATGTATGCATGTGTGTATGCATATATACTTATAACGAACTCGCTGACCTCCATGAGGCGGGCCAATTAGAACCAGGCCATCCAACCCTGACATGCCTGGATCCATAATTTCATACCCATAGTTCCACCACCCCACCCGAGTTCGACATACACGCAAACCATCCATTTTCTGGTTGCTATCACAGCCATGACACACCTCCACACATTGACCTCTCCCCAGCATTATGGGCCCTGCATGTATGTTGTCCCAACCCATGTATTATCAGGTTCTCCCACCATTTAGTCCTTGAACATACTTGCCCTTCATAGGTTCATAGATAGGTTCATAGATTAGTACTAAGCTAACTGCCCTTGCGAGCCATTTTAAGCCTAGCCAATTATCCCTTGTGAGACTCAAACCCTGCACCTTGTGTTTGTAAGGCAAACACTTTAACCATTAGGCCACCCTCCCAACCCCAATATTAAGAGCAACACCCAACACACATGGACAAACTGTGTGACAAAAACACACATGGCGTTTGTAGGATTCAAACCCCTACCTAACTCTATTTTGACACTTGGGAGCAACGCATTAACAGAGTGCGCTATTCACATTACTTAATTGCTTGTGTAATGGTCGGAGATCCAACCATCCTAGCAATTTTTGGGTAATCCCACCAGAACTACCCTGTGATTGTTTGTAATGTAGACTTAGCAGATCAGCAATGTTATTCCTACTGGTAGTATCCTGCCTATGGTGTGAGTAGCAGTGCTTTGCTCACCCCTGCCCAGCTGGGTATGCATACACTGACAGCACTAAATAATACTGGAGTTGCTGTTGATTCCCTTCTCATTCTTTTTGTATGCTTTATTGTTACAATGTTCATTCTTCATATATATATATATATATATATATATATATATATATATATATATATATATATATATTATATATCTGTACATACACATGCACATACATCTACATAATTATATACATTTCCTATGCTGGAGCACTGCTTCCACATGCGCAGGCGCACTCAGACTTGCTTACTGGTGCTTATATTTGTTTTCTACTGCTTATTTGTGTTTACACCTGCTTACTAGTGCCTTATTCATTATGACACTACCAATTTGATTGTATGACATTAGTTAAACATTTCATGCAGTACTCCAGTTCACATTTACATGTTATTATGTAGGTTATACAGCAAAACGACATTCCACATGGAAAATGATATGTGCTATAGTTGGCCTCGAGCAGGGCATTCCTGCTCATTAGGTGGATGCTCTAACCATTACACTATTGACGTTAACATTAATTCTGCATGTTTTTCTCTATTTGGTTGATTTTGATGTGTAAGCTACACTAAGCAGGGGGCAGCAACGCGCAAATATGCTGTGCTTCGCTTACACTTTCAATATTGAGGCAATACAAATGTAAAATAGGGACACAGGGAATCTAATTGTGAAAATTCTAGGGACGGGGCTCAACATTCCACTACGTGCTTGTGTGTTTAATACTTTGATTTTATTTCAGTATTCATGGACACTCTTGTATGCTTAGCATACATTTCAGTATCCAGACACTGAATTAATTGCTTACTATTAGAGGCCGGCTCTAATAATAAGCATACTGTGGGGGCATGTTTCCACCTCCATAGAGCACTTGAACACACCCCCTGCGCTCTCACACATTTCCTGTGAACATCGAGGGTAAGGCAGAGCGCTCTCATAAATATTCATATGGCGCTGCTGCCCCATCTGTAATGGGGATGCTCGGTACAAGGCTAAAACCATCCTTGTGCCGAGCTTCATGAATCCCGTGGATCATCTTACATCTTATATTATCAGAGAAGGCTAAACAGTCCACACATTTATAAAGCCAAGACAGTTCTTGAAATAAGTCAAAAATCTAACAAGTCTGACAAAAGAAAATAATCCCACTGCACCTTTCACAACTAGAGATTTTGCAAGAGTTCTCTTTCTCTTGCTAAAAAGCACCGCACTAATACCACCCCACATCCCTCTATTAGATCTTTGCCCACTACCGTTCTTCTTCAAGCCCTGAGATACCAGGAAAGCTTAATGAATCCCATCACAAACTTGACACTGCAGGCATTGATGACCTCTATTTTTGGCTTAAAAAGTATAGTGGTCATGAAACTACCCCCCAAATATGACATCTCTTTGATCTTTTCCTCACACAGCATAGCTTGCTCAGTAGGAAGAAGAAGTCATTAGTCCCATTTCCCAGTGTAGAAAAAAAGTAATTGAATCCATATCCAGACCAGCTTCACTTCTGTCACATATAAGTAAGCTGCTTTGGAAAGCAGTGCATAATCAGGTTGCAACTTATTTTATCAATACGACTCTTACCATCATTGGTTGTTCCTAACTACTTGAGCCGCATATGATTAGTAAGCTGTCTGTAGATTTTCCCAGCATTGTGTCTTGCATGTGGGAAGATTATGTAACTCAAAGTATTTAGGTGGCATTGACCTACTTTAAATTAACTAAATGTATAGACCTGCAGTAGGTAGACTGCACACATATCTGCTGATATCATTAGAGCCCAATGTGCAGCAAGTTTTTGACCATAATGCAAATAAATATAAGAGACACTTTGACACATTTGCAATGTCCATCCTGAGTGAACACATTCTACTTGGCATTCTCATTCTCCCTCAGACCCAGGTTACAGGAACTATAGTGCTTTGCCTAAATCCACATGACCTTCCTGGAAAGCTATTCTCCCAACAACTCATCCCCAGTCTGTCAGTACTGGCTGCTCAATCCCTTCCTTCCTTCCCCAGTCTGATTTTTCAGGTCCTGGGCCAGAACTTCTAAGGAATGGTCAAGCCTTCATCCTACGCAATGGAGCCAGAATAGGTCAGTTGTTTCCTTTTAGAAATTATCTTTGTCATCCATCCTTCTGTCCAAAGTGCTCTGGTCAAGTCATCATCTTGAGGTTAGGATTAATTTTGCTGCCACTAAAAGGAGGGATGCAGCAATTATCATTTCCTTGTTGTGAGCTTGTGAATCATTTGGTTCTTACACAGTCATTTGAACAGCAAATAGTTACAGACTGTCCACTTCCTGAATTCCATGTCACAAAAAGGGAATGACAGTAATCTGAATTATGAATGGTCACATAACTTCACAGTGGAATTTATATATATATGTATATATATATATATATATATATATATATATATATATATATATGTGTGTGTGTGTGTTTGTGTGTGCACTTTTTGGGGGATGGGGACCCCCCAACATGCACACACATCCTATAAAAGGGGCTTTGCCGCTTGTAAAAATTACTTAATTTAATCAACTCCAGGGTCACTGCACTATGATGAAAGGTGGATGCCCTAACTCAATCTGTTTTTGAAAAGAATGCATTCTTGCAAAGAGAAATGACTTCAAATATATTCTCAGCAATTTGTATATGTTACCCACTTGATGAACTCTTCTTAATTCATTTAAATGTTTTCTTCATGTGTCCTCTCTTGCATTAACACTGTACACGTGGAATGCAGTACTTGAAGCAGCATGACCCAGCTGTCATTTGCCATGTCTATATTTTGTGATTTTCTCTGTTTGATCTAGAATCTCTTTTACTGTCTCTTATGTATACTGATGCTAAGCTTTGCACGTTTTTTGATACACATCTGATTTTTAAGTCTCATTTAAGAAAAATTTATTTTCAAGAGTAATATTAGTATCATAGTATTGGCAGCTGCATTCATTGTTTTATAACAAATATCTACGTTATATTGCAGCTGCAAAGTATAGAGGCTCACATTATTCAGACTTACTGCAGGGGTGCATAATTTTAATAGTTTCCATCAACTTTTTCACAGATCTGTTATCCTTCTAATTGTGGTTTGGTGGTTTGATATTGATGCAACTCATAGTAGTAAACTATCCACTAAAAGTCCCATCCCTTCAGAATCTACTCCACCCTTACATTACCACCAGTCCACTTAAATCCAGCAACAAAAACCTCCTACAGGTCATGAGACCCAATAACTGCTGGAGAAGCATTATTCTCCTGCACTATAGCCAAATTATGAAACTCCCTCCCACCCTCAATTACTTCTGTAACATCTTGCACCTACTTCAAATCTTTACTAAAAGCACACCTACAAAATTGCAGAATATGCCCTCGTATCTCCCCCTCTAACAGCACCCATTCCACCCACCCACTACCTCTCTCTGCACCCCACTATCTACCTTGATTATAGCAAGCTCAGTTGCTCATTAAACTAGCTAGTTACCATACAGTAAGAACGTCTTATTGCAACAATTGATAATGTATGTTATGTACCTCACAAACAACATTGTTTCTGCTGTCTACTGATGAATTATGTTCTACATTTGTAACTATATTCAATGTCTGTCACTGTGTTTTTAAACTTATATTGATGTTCTACAGCTGTTTTTCAACTTTGTTTTAATATTTTATTATGTTCTACAGCTGTAACAATGTCTATAATTTTTTAAATGATATGTTTCTCAAATTGTATAATGTCTGTAACACTGAATGTGGAGCTTTTCACCCCGAGCCTCCACTGAAAACGGACCTAGGTCCAGTTGGACTCTCTCGGTCAACAAATGTAAATAAATAAATAATTTAATGTAATTTTGTTTTACAGAAGTCTTCATTTTTTTCTGCACCTTTGGACAGTTTCTACTACCAATTACTTCAGGCAAGCTACTTCATACAAAAATGATTTGTAGTACTGATATCATATTTTCAGATGCTATTGGTTCCATGCAGATATTTCATGGTCGTATGAGTGGGGGCATGTGATATCCAAAACAGTTTTCAAATCGAATATTCCATTTCTTCATTACTTTCCAGCCACAAAATGAATGTTTGAAGAAGCGACTTTATGTTGTTTCCATATATCTATCACACCTGAAACTCAGCACTCTGGAATAATAACTGATTATAATTTATATTCTAGAGCAAAACAGAAAGATTGATTGACATACAGATAAATACTATTAATTAGCAGCATAAAAACTGCAGAACAAGCTATTTCTCTTTTGAAGTACTAATGTAAATAAACCACACACTTTTGGCAATACTGGGTCATTTCTTGTTTCTCAAATCATGGCAATATTTGAGATGGGCAGCTTTACAGAAAAGTATAGATAATGCACAGCTTTTGTATCCTCAGGCTGTTTATATGAAGGGTATACCTATGCATCACCCTTACTATGTTATTGTCTTTCATTATTATCACATTACAAGTGTCCCTTTAGGAGAAAAGTCCATCATTATAACCTGTCTGTAGTCTTCATGGGACGCCCTTCATAGTCTATATCAACTAGCAGTAACAAGTGGTTCCTCTATTTTTATAACTGATTTATTTAATTTATTATTTTTCTTTATTTTTCCTTTGTTGACCTGGTTAGTCCCACCAGGCTGGTAGCCGCTTTTCAGGGTATTTATCTATTTGTAAAAAGATAACTGTTGCAATCCTTTTTCTCCATTGACCAAGGTGGCACCTTATCTATCTGTCTACACTATGCCATTTTCATCTTTAGTTAGTAACCCTGAAAAACATGCTCTGGGCCTTTGTGTCACTGTGAAGGTCACAAATAGATTAGTACCAGTTCAGTAAAAGCAAAAATCACATGGTAAACTTACAGTGAACAGTGTGGCACATTTGGTATGAAACATGTTTAATGCAATCATTTATTTTGAAACTTTAAAGGCACATTCATAGTTTTCCTGTAATCTACATTCAAACCCAATGTGAAGAAATATCTAATAATTGTCATACTTTTGAGTGGTTCAGGTTAAACTTCCTAAAATAATCTTATAGTCCTAAATGTAATCTTAACTGTAACATACCTTTAGGCATAGATTCTTGTAGAGCAGTCCCTATCTTGTCATTTGCCATTCAGTCAGTTTCTGTCAATCATATGCCTACATTTCATCTTTGGTTTGAAAAAAAACATACTTCTCTTTGTTTTTTCTAATCCTCTATACCTTTTTCTGCAATTTTTATAGAGAGAGAGAGACAAGTACTCCAAAAAGGGATGGAAACGATATGTATTGAAAATGAATAAATAGGGTGGCATAAGAACTAGTCAGTTAAAATATTTTTTTGTATTGTTTTTCATAAAATAAATATACTTTTTAGCTCATAATAGCTCAAAATCAAGTAGAACCCCTCAATAAACAAGTAAATAACACCAGCACATCAAAGGTAGTATGGTGAGAGACCAAATGTGCAAACTGTGCAAAAAAGTCTATATGAAATTGTCTTTTATGCAATAATTCATCAAACTAAAATCAGCACACCACAAAACAACCATTAGAATACACTGAATGATCACATGGCAATAAAATCAATCCATTTTGTATTTTAATTAACACTGGTCTTAAAGAGCCATAGTCATTTAAATCAAGAAACATATAACCATTCAGTACAATCTGCCACTTACAATCAGTGCATACAATGAAGACATTAAAATTTCACCACAATTATGCGTGGGATCAACTTGTAATATCTGAAAAACAAGGTGATATCATTAAATGTGACACTAACATGTGCATGTATAAAATTCTTTGTGTCACCCTTTTTAATAGAAGTATTTGCTTCAAAACACTGACAACAATTTTATTTGCTTAGTCTGCAGCAGTTCATTTGAAACATAAAAGCTTCTACATGAAACTGAATGCTAAGAAGCATGCCATGCCACAGACTGTCATTTAACAGGTGATGGTAGATTAACACAACATACAGAAGGTGAGAGTTTTTCTTTAATAAAGTGTTACTACTCCATGGCTAAGAAAGGTGATTTTTTTAATAAACCCATTTATAGCTTTTGCCATTATTTCTTACAGAGTACTAGCAATGCTAATCTGGTAAATTTGGTTAGATCTGATGTAACTTCTGTTGTTTTGGGTATGCCTGCATTTTATCATTTTGTTGCATGCAAAATGTTTTAATTTTAATTTTATGAATAAATTAATGAATTTAAGCAGTTGAGTAGAAGTGACATTGCTGAAATTGTGAAGGAAACATATAGAGCAGCAAGGGCTCACTCCATTGTGTATTGATAATATGTTTTACTTGCTTCCACTATAAAAGGATAAAAGCAAATGTGACAAACATGGGAATCACTGAACTGCATTCACTAAAAAAAAATGCAGATAAACACCTTTTAAGTCTTTTTTTTCAGTGGGGAGGTCCCCTTGCATGCCCCAGACTTATATATATATATATATATATATATATATATATATATATATATATATATATATATACGGACTCCATGGTCACATCAACTCAAAGGCATCACTGCTGGTATAACACTGATTTCCTAGGGAGGAACTCCAATCATAACTGAGTTGCTCCTGGGACAATTAAAGAGCAAGTGTTTAATTTTCGTCCACTGAGGGCAGCAGTTATATTTAGAATTTTCTGATGTTAATAAACTGTAGTTTTATTGCTTTCAGCTTTTGAGTTCAATCAGCATTCATATTTACATACAGAGGATTTGTTAAAAATTTTAAAGTGGCAGTTTCTGTATATTACTTAATCTAGACTTGTTATGAATAGCATATTTTTAAATATGTGTGAACTCTTTTTTCTGTTATTTATTTTTATCATTTTTCCAGCATTTTTTTCTTGAATTTACTTGCATATTTGTGTTTTACTTGTATATATTCACAAATACAGACATAATTAATATCACTAAATTAATTAACCATATAATGCATAGATTTACTTTTGTCATTGTTAACAGTATTCTGCTCTGTTTTCATAAGTAAGTAATTTACTAAATCATTATTTTCAGTGGAAAACTCCAATGTACTTTCCTGTCTACCCTTCACCTTATATTACTTCACACTCCTACCTTTCTGCCTTCTCTCTTCATATCTTCTCTCCTTTACTCCATGTGTTCTCCTCATACCTTCCTGTGTCAGTAGCTGTTTATACTGTCTCTCTGCCTTTCTACTCCTTCCTTCCAGTCATTGTTATCCTCACTGCAGCTCTACAATTTTCTCCTAAATTGGTCTTCACTAGCCAACGTGGCATTCCATTCACAATATCATATTTGCATATATTCTATTTTTACTTCTATATTTATACCATGATTGTAAATTTCACTGTTCTTGTTGTTTTCATTGAATGCACTACTACTGCTTGACATACTTTGCTCTGTGTGTTTAGCATTTCTTTGTATGTAACTAATGTGGAGCTTTTCTCCCCAGGCCTCCACTGAAAATGGGCTCATTCTAGGCCCAGTGGACTTTCCCAGTTCACAAATGCAATAAATAAATAAATTAACAAATAAATAATTCAGCAATATCACTACTCCTCCTGCCCCCTTACATTTAAGTCCTGAGAAATGTTCTTTTTTCAACAATGAGCTATTAAACATTTAACAGTCACATATCTTTTAATTATTCAGATTTTCAATTAATGCCCAGATTTTTATGTCATATTTTTGTCATGTTCCTCATAAAGGGTTGGTTTTCTGGCAAGTCACCAGCAAATCATTGAGGACTGAAGTCAGAAAATAATGGTAGACATTTGAATTTCAGACTCCATACCCCTCAGAAAAATCCATGTTAATGTAAAACCTATTATTCTATCAATTTCCTAAGTTTGTAAGAGAATCTTTAAATATTTGTCACTATTTTTGGACCCTTGTCCCCCCATTATGGTTTATCCAGATTTTTGCTCTAAAAGATTGAGAAGTTTGTTAACAGAGCATCTCCTTTCAGTTGGACTTCTATTCTTCTCCTGCTAATATTCCTCATTTATACTTCTGTCATTCCCATCAAAGAAAACTCCTACGATCACAATGGATTTATCACAAAATCTTGTCCTCTAGTCTTGCCACTTCTTTGCAGACTGCTAAAAAAACCCGCAAACCCAATATATTTAAATATTTCCTACTCTTCCATTTTTCCAGTCTTTCTTCTCCTCTGTTTTCCTTAATTGTTACATTCTCATCTGTGTCAAAATCTTTGGTATCTAGTAACCCAATCGGAACACCACATATTGTATCTAGTCTTCAAAATATCCTAGATAACCCATGCCTTCTCCAGTTCAATTAAGTATCCCATTGTGTTTCCTCCTTCCTCTCTCTTCATTACTCTAAAGTTTCATACAGGCTGTCTTCGTTACGCTTTTTGTATATCTCCACCATCAAAGCTATTTCATTCTCCATCCAGCAATATACTTTTATCTTTCACTCATCTCTTATAAATATCCTACTCTTGTCTGCCTTTTTGTATCCCTTCCATCTTCCTTGTAGAATTCATACTATAAATATCCTCCTGAGAACTTTGTGCTACTGTTTGCCTCTCTCAAACTATTAAAATCTATCTTCTGTTTTTATTTATGTGTGACATTTATCTCCCCTTTCTGTCATACTTGACAGCCATCCCAGTGCCCACTTCCTTTCCTGGGTCACCAGATGCCAAGTCAATCCTGATTCAATGCCTGAAATATGTTCCAGGGCCAGTTAGGATCCTTCCTGAGGGATCATCTTGTCGTGCGTTGATCTGTTTTTTTTTTCTTCTTAAGCCCTGCCTCATATCTTACTCTCCTCCTTTATATGGCTTATGGGTCAGGTGTGAAAAGGGAGCATTCAGCTTATCACCCCAGCTCCACTACAGCTCAGCCATGTCCATCATCTGTTGCCCCTCTATACCCCTCCCACATAGTAAGATATCCAGCTTCTATCAAGGATCTTCAAAGGGGATGTCCATGAGTCTGCCTCTGCCCCTACACTGAGGAAACCCATCCTGCTTGCCACTCTGTGAGTTGCCTGAGCAGCTAATCCAACCAAAGTATTCTGGGTTGTAGTTAAGGCTTTATCCCTCTGTGCCACTGGAGTAGCCTTAAAGTTTATCTTCTTAGAAATTAAAACCTATTTTACCCCCATGCATGCCAACTGCTTAGCAGTACATACACAAACTCCACCACTTGCTTCATGGTCTCTGTCTGTTGTTCCACAACCCTAAAACATGTTTCACTGATTATCTCCCTCCACACCATTTATCCTTCTTCCAGTTTCCCCAGCTGCCTGCCAGTCCAACAAGTATCCCCTTACATTTGCTTTAACTAAATGTCTCCCAAGTTATGACATTCCCCAGTCCTTGTCTTTATTTTTTTAGTCAACATATCTCTTCCACTTCTGTTTCCTCTGCCATACAACATTAGTGCACCTACTCTTCTCTTTCCTTATCCATTTCTCCTTTGCAGAAGGCAAAGCATGCTAGTTAAAGGGTAGGCTAAATCAACTGTGCCTAGTTTCAGGATTTTAGGAAGTAGCAGCACCCAAGTCATGGCACATCATAACAGTTATCATTTTAGAGTAGGCTTTAACACAGAATACTTATCATCTTTTACAAATGGATGACAACTTCTTATAAGGTTTTGCCTTAGAGCAAGTGGGTGTATTTTTGACATGATTTGCAAAATATGTGTAGATCCATCATCAATGATTTGTAATTTATTTGAACTGCTTTTATAGGTCAATAAAGCAGTTTGCCTTTGAATGACACCTAAAGGAAGTACACTAAATTATTACTGTTCCACAATTTTGTCAGATGACTAGAATATTAAGAGTGCATGGTAATGCAAGGTCTGCTTTGCATTAGCAGTGTTAGACAGGTGGGATTTGTGTTGGTAGAGCTTCTGAAATGTATGTATGATAGCGTTTTATGAAACTTAAGACTTCATCAAGGCAACACTTTATTTTATGGGCTGTGATGATTGGCACAAAACATAGGTATAGAAGTGATAGGCTTTTGAATACTAGTTAAAACATTGTTTTCTCCCATAGTGCCATTTTAGGCAATGCCAGACTGAAATTATATCCGACATAGAAAATCAAAACAAAGAAAATCTAAAGGTGCTACTGCTCAATGCTAGGAGTCTAAACACAAAACTTCACACACTACAAGCTCTTCTCATCCTATAGAATGCTGATGTCTGTGCAGTCATTGATACATGGTTTAAAGCCATGGAGATCACACTGGCAGTGCAAGGCTATAATGACTTCCAGAAAATGAGACCAGTTATTACACAGACATGGGCTAACGGTGTAAGTTTCTTGATTTACATAAAAATAAATATACTTCAAGGCTGTTCAAACAGGTCAATGGACTTGAGCTTCTCCATGTCCAAATCACCATAGGCAAAATCCAATCTCACTTCCTTGTATGCAATAGATCCCCCTCCGTGACCCAGGAAAACCATAACATGTATTTAAACTTATTGGAAATGCTCACCATCCACTGCAATATAACATTCATGGGTGACTTTAATTACCCCACGGTTAACTAGGAATCGTATACAACAGCTAACTTGTAGGCACAGAGATTCTTGAATTTTGTAAACCGAAACTCCCTGGACTAGATTGTCAATATGCCAAAGAGGGGTACAAACATACTGGAATTGGTCTTCACCTGTATAGGAGAGTGCTGCACATGCCTAGAGTAATATCATGGAGACTCCATTGTGAGACACACTGATGTCCTTTTCACCAGGCTGATTAAGAAGAAAGTTACAGTCAGTTGCTTATCAGGAGCTAGGATCTGCCACATTAAGCATGTATTCAGGTAATTGGATCACGATTACCAATATGACTCAGTCATAGTCCATGTGGGAGTAAATGACCTGAGATGTACCTCTCTAGGCTATACAAAGAGAGACATCATCGAGCTCTCAAAATATGTGTCTCCAGCTGGTATGACCTTAGCACTGAGCAGCATTTTACCTTCTCCAAGGATGATGCCACAATATGAACAAAATATCATTGACTTTAATAACTGGCTTAGTTTCTGGTGTCATTCTAAGTGGGTGCAATATTTGTCAGCATGAAAGGAGATGGCCAACAGATCACGCTGTTTTGCTAGGGATGGTCTGCCCCTCTCCCCTCTAGGCTTTCGAATATTAACTAAAGCATTGTCTTCCCCATAGTATCTTTTTTAGACAATGCCAAACTGAAAGTACTTCCCACATAGCAAATCAAAATCAAAACCAAGTAAATCTAAAGGTATTACTGCTCAATACTAGGAGCCTAAACAAAAAACACCACTCACTGGAAGCTCTCTTTATCCTAGAGAATGCTGATGTCTGTGTGGTCTCAGAGACGTGGTTTAAAGCAGCGGGTAGCATACCAACAGTGCAGGGTTATAATGCCTTCCACACATTTACACCAGCTACTTCACAGGCAGGGACTAAGGGTGGAAGTGTCTCTATTTACATCAAAAATAAATATACTTCAAGGCCGGTCAAACAGGACAATGCACTTGAGCTGCTCCATGTTCAAATCACCACAGGTAAAAATCAATACCACTTCCTTTGAAGCTATAGGTCCCCCTCTATGACCCAGGAAACATATCATGTATTTAAACTTATTGGAAACACTAACCATCCAATGCAATACCATATTCATGGGTGGCTTTATTTACCCCATTATTAACTGGGAATCCTATATGACATCAAATGTATATGCACATAGATTCCTGTATTTTGTAAACACAAACGCCCTGGATTAGATAGTCAATACTCCAACTAGGGGTGCAACCATACTAGATCTGGTCCTCACTAATAAGGGAGACTGCTGCACATCCCCTACTGTAATGCCTTCCCTGGTAAAGTCAGACCACAAAATGGTCTCCACTGAAGAAAAATAAAACCTGGACTCCCAGCTAAACCAGGAATATTCAGGAACTTTTCTAATGCTAACCTTCTGCTATTAAGTTAGAACCTGGCAAAATGTCAAGCCCTTATAAACTCTGAGAACACTTCTGCCTATGCAGAATTTTTCACAGAAACACTGAACAAGCATGTTAATAGCTGTATCCACCAGGAAGAAGTACAGAACTAACTCAAAAAACAAGCCACCCTGGTGAAATCACAAAATCAATCGGATGTATAACAGGAGGAAGAAAATCATGGCAAAAAGTAGGAGGTGCAGCACCCAGCAAGGTAAAAGGACTCTCATTAAACTAAACGAACAACACAGAGGACAAATAAAGTCTACCAAAGCCAAATTTGAGGTAAGTTTGGCCTGCCAGACCAAGGACAACCACAAAGCATTATTTAGCTATATCTGCAAGCTCACTTTTCCGCCATGTAACCTGGACCGGAACACCAAAGGTGGAGGTGTATCCATATTCATTAAGGATATCCACACCTCCAGGCTAGTTGCTCAGCATAATGCAGCCAAGGTTATCCAAGTGCAACTAACTCTGGGCAAATCTGCAATCCAAATTATAGCTTGCTACAGATCCCCCACCATGCCCCAGGATTCCCACTCCTCTTTTATTGATGTACTGGAAAATATCAGGGTTCAACCAAACACCCTAATAATGGTCAATTTCAACTACACCACTATTAACTCAGAAAACTACTCATGTACCAACTCCTTCACTCAACGCTTTCTGGAATTCATAAACTCCATTGCCCTGGATCAGCTTATCCACACCCCCACCAGGGGCAACAAAATCCTAGATCTAGTCATTACCAATATGAGTGACCGGTGTTCCACACCTGAAGTCAATGCCTCATTGGTCCGATCCGACCATAAGCTAATTACCCTAGATATCCACATCCTGCCTCCACCCCCCCATTAAAGAAACCATGGAAAAAATGTCTCAAAAGCCAACTTCATGCTTCTTAAGACAGAAGTGGTGAACTTCATAACACCCATGCAGATGGACAATACAGTTACGACTACTGAATCATACACAATTGCACTTTATAAGCAGTTACATGAGTGCATGGATTGTGCTATCCCAAACTGAACCAAGATGCTATCCTCCAAAAAAAGGAAGCCAATCTGGTGGTCCCCTGCCATAAACAAGCTGTACAACAGAAGGAAGAAACTCTTGCAAAAGAGAGTAAAATCCCATGAGTGGAGGAGCTCCCTGGTCAGCCTCAGTAAGAAGCTGCTATCCCTGATAAAATCCTCCAAAGCTAGTTACGAAAACAAAAATTGCCACTGATTCTAAAGACAACCACAAAGCATTCTATAGCTATGTCAAGACTCTGAATGGCAACACTCAGATCTGCTATGAGTTACAGCACAATGGCACTTAATATACAGACCCAGCTGATATTGCCAACATCCTGGCAGATAGGTTCAGTGCTAACTTTACCCCCCTCTCACCCCCTAAAGAGCCCGTCTCTATCGGAAGAATGGATAGTTTCTGTAATCACGGCTACACAGGTAAAAGCCACACTCTCCAAAGCCAAGAACACAGCATCCATGGGACCAGACAACATCCCAAGCTGCGTTCTACATGAACTACAGAATTAACTGGCACCCCACCTAAGTACCATGTTCAATCATAGCCTCACCTCAGGCTTTGTGCCTGTTGAATGGCGCACAGTAACGGTTATCCCACTCCACAAGGGGGAGCCATCAAGGACCCTGGGAACTACCGCCCTATTATCCTGACGAGCCTGGTCTGCAAGGTCATGGAACATATCATCATGGAATTTATAAACAAAGACATTGGTAATCTCCAAACTTTGGACCCCACCCAGTTCGGGCTTGTAAAAGGCAGATCATGTCTCCTAAACCTGATAGACTTCTTTGAAGCAGTCACCAAAACCGTAGACAAGGGTAAGGTGGTTCACACAGCCTATCTAGATCTTGCCAAGGCTTTTGACACCATCCCCCACACTGGAATTATAGATAAACTCACTAAACTAGGTATAAATCCCTATGTCACAAGATGGGTTGCCAACTGGCTCACTGACAGAACCCACACTGTGAAAGTAGCAGACTCCAAATCCTACTTCAGACCAGTGACAAGTGGAGTACCACAGGGTTCAGTCCTGGGTCCTCTCCTGTTTGGTATCTACTTCTCTGAAGTACAGGCTAACACAGAAGGTCTTTGGCTAATGAAGTTCACAGATGACTGCAAACTAGAAGCCATAATCGAAACTCCTAACGATGTGGACATCCTACAAAAGGGCCTCACTAAGATAGATGCCTGGTGTCAAAGCCATGGCCTCAAGCTCAATGCCAAAAAGTGCATTTTCATCCCCTTTGGTAAAAACTCTGTACCTATGAACTACAACATATGCGTTAGTATACTTAACACCGAAAGTGTGATAATAGACCTTGGGACACAGGTGGACAGTAGTCTCTCCTTTGATAATCACATCACCAAAGTAGTCAGGAAATCCTTCTATGTGGCACACCTCATCACAAAATGTTTCTCATCCAGAAGAAAAGAGGTCATTGTTCCCCTCTACTCATCACTCATTAGACCCATTATAGAGTACAACGCCCCTTTTGGTATGTACCTCACAAGACATCTACAAGAACTGGAAAGGCTGCAGAAGTACCTCCCAAAGAGGATTACCGGCCTCAAACAGATGCCCTACGCAGACCGTCTCAAAAAACTCCAGCTTTACTCCGTCACATATCGCCTACTCAGAGGTGATCTCTGCCTAACATGCAAAGATATGTCAAACTCAGAGCTGTTGGACATGCTCCACTTAAAGAAATCCCAATCCCTCCAAGCTACACGCTCTAGGGACCTAAACCTTGCCACCACAATAAACAGAACATGCCGGGGGGATAGATTCCTGTCCCAGAGACTTCCCATACTTTGGAATAAACTACCTATCTATATCAAACAAAGCTCCTCATTAGCACTCTTCAAGAAGAATCTTGATGATTGGATGGGAAATAGGAAATTCACCCCAGGGATCACCTCTGTGGCTCTGCTCGGGGGCTTATAGCCTAGTACCTACCTTTGAACCAAAGGCAATACATAATTTTGTGCAGAGCTCATTGTAAATGAAGCTACCTATACTGAGCCAGAAGATATAGCAAACCTAATTGCTGATAAATTCAGTTCCAACTTTACTCTTCTCTCCCCCTCAATCTTTCCTCAGAAATATCATCAAATATAACTCCACCTACTATCACTAGAGAACAGGTCCTTAATGGTCTCTCTAAGACCAAGAACAGTGCATCAATGGGCACAGGCAATATCCCAGGATGCCTTCTAAATAGCATGAAACATGACCTATCAGGGCCTCTGGAATTACCATTTAACTGTAGCCTCCAGACAGGCTTTGTGCCTCATGAATGGAGAAGGGCAACAATCATCCCTCTGCACAAATTATAGACCCATAAGTATCACTAGTTATATGTTAAGTCATGGAAAGAATTATCATGGAGATGATCAACAGAGGTATAGTAAACCTCCAGATAGTGGACCAAATCCAGTTTGGTTTCATAAAGGGCAGATCATGCCTACTCAACCTGGCAGACTTCTTTGAGAAGGTCACCAAAGCAATGGATGAGGACAAATCATTCACAATGCCTACCTTGATCTAGCCAAGGCAGTTGACACAATACCCCACCCGGGCATTGTTGACAAATGTAAGAGGTTAGGTACAAAGCCATTATGTCACCCGGTGAATAGCCAACTGGCTCACAGGCAGGACCCATGAAGTTAAAATTGGGGAGTCCATCTCTACAAAGAGGCCAGTCACAAGTGGAATCCCTCAGGGATCAGTCTTTGGACCACTCATTTTTTGGCATTTACTTCTCAGAGGTCAAGGCCAGTGGCAGTGGTCTCTGGCTAAATAAATTTGCAGATGATTGCAAATTAGGGGCTGTCATTGAATCTCACACTGACACAAATGTTCTCCAGGAGGGCCTGACACAGACAAACAACAAGTATCAGAGTCATGGACTAAAACTAAATGCCATTAAATGCATAATAGTATTATTTGGGTAGTCATCCATCCCTGGTAACTATCATATTGACAACACACTTCTTACAGTTGACCCAGTAGTCAGAGACATAGGGACACACATATATAGTAATCTAGCCTTTGATCATCATGTGTCTACAGTGTTGATGAAATTATTCTATGTTGCGCAACTTATAAATAAAGGTATGGCATCTAAATCCAATGAAATCATTGTTCCACTGTATTCGGCATTCATCATACCTATCAATGAGTACAATGCCCCTTTTGTATGTACCTAACCAGGCATATCCAAAAAAGCCCTATCCCTGTATTCTGTCTCCTACAGGCTTTTGAAGGGAGATCTATGCCTGGCATACAGGGCATTGTCAGACCTCACTCTGATAGACTTCATGCATATCCATGAAACAGTACCAGAATTACCCATTCTAAAGACTTAAACTTTGCCTGTGATATAAATAGGACCTGCTGGCGGGATAGGTATGTATTGCAGAGAATGCCCCATCTATGGAACAGGCTCCCCATCCATGTGAAGCAGAGTTCCTCCCTAATCCAATTCAAGTGCAACGTGGACAATTGGATGGGAAACCAGAAATTCATCCCTGGTTTGGAATGTATGTCTCTGATGCAAACAGGTAACCTGTAAATGGTTCATCTCCCACACCCATGCTTACACTTATCAAGGGTATCAGAATTTGTCAGAGATTTCGGCTGCATGGCTAGGCTTAAAAAGGCCCTTGTTGTCATTAGCCTAGTAAACACCTATGAACCTATAATCTTCTCTGTTAAGGTCAGACCACAAAATGATCTCCTTTGAAGTAAAAATAAAATCTGGAATCCTAGCTAACATTAGAGTGTTCAGGAGCTACTCTAAGGGTAACTTCCTACAATTAAGTGATAACGTGGCAAAATGTCAAGCCCCCATAAACCAGGAAAACTATGTGGAACTATTCACATAAACTCAGTATAAGCATGTTAATAACTGGATAGAGGCAGCTGTGCCCACCAGGAAGAAGTACAGGATTAACTAAGAAAACAAACCCACCCTGGTGGAATCAAAACATCAACAGGCTGTATAACAGAAGGAAGAAAATGATGCAACAATTTAAAAGGTGCAGCACCCTGGAAGATAAAAACACTCTCATCAAACTAAACAAACAACTCAGAGCACAAATAAAGTATACCAAAACCAAATTTAAGGTAATTTTGGTCTCCCAGTCCAAGGACAACCACAACACATTCTTTAACAATGTACGCAACCTCAAAGGTAAAACACAGCTGTGTGCAGAGCTCATTGTTAATGAAACCATCTATATTGTGCCAGAAGATATAGCAAACCTATTGGCAGACAAATCCAGGTCTAACTTTCTCTCTCTCTCCATCTTAACCTTCCCTCAGGAAATACCATGAACTGGATAACGAACAAATGCAAATAAAACTTAGTAAGGAATACTTTAGAAGACTTAAATTAAATCTGAAAACAACATTGACATCTAGGAACAAAATCCAAGCTATAAACTAATTTGCTCTTCCTGTCCTAACGTACAGTTTTGGACTGATTGACTGGCCCTAAAATGCTTTGGATAGATTATATATTAAAACAAGAAGGATGCTGCATGCTCACCAAATGATTTATAAAAATCAGTGCATACCAAGATTATATATTCCCCGTTCTGATGGAGGGATGGGCCTCTTTGAAACTGATTACATGTATAGATCTGAAATTGTGGGACTCAACTCATATCTGCTAACCTCACAAGACCCAAACTTAGTGAAAGTTTTGAAACATAAGGAGAATAAATCTAAGATGACTTCTCTGCTTAATTTAGCAGAAGCATATTGGCATAAAGCAGGAATAGAAATCAAACCAGAAGTAGATAAAAATCAGGCAGCAACTGAATGTGCCAAAAAAACAAAAGAAAGAATTTAAGGTGAGGGACCAGATGAGAAGGCAAGAAATGTGGAAAAAGTATAAATATTGTTGCAACTATAGAAAATGTCTGGAAGAATCTCATGTTGATCAGGAATGAATGCAGGAATGGTTAAGGAGAGGCAAATTTAAACCAAGAGATAAAGGTTAATATCGACAGTCCAAGATAGAAGGCTACGTACACACTGGTTTACAAAGCCGATTGAACATGTGGGAGAAACAGACAAATGTAGGTTTTGCAAAACCAAATTGGAAACTGTCACACACCTCATTGTTGGTTTTGACATACTAATGGCAGAAGGACTGTATACTGAAAGGCATAATAATGTGACAAGACTGTTGCACTGGGGATTGTGTAAACAATATGGTATTGAAGTGGATGAAAAACAATGGAAACTTGAGCCACAAAGCATCATAGAAAATTATGAAGTTTATATCACATGGGATCACCCATTACCAACAATTCAGAAGATAGATGCTAGAAAACCAGATATAGTGGTCCAAGAAAAGAAGACAAAAGTAGCATTGATCATTGAAATCGCTACACCCAGTGACTACAGTGTCCTGCGTACAAAGAGACACAAGTCATAAAATATCACGATCTGTAGACAGAAACAAGAGCAATGTGAAAGAAAGATACCCAGAGAGTTCCAATAGTAGTAGGAACAATGGATCTTATAAAAACGAATCGACACTTGTATTTAGATATGTTACCAATCCATGTAACCCCATACGAATTGCAGAAGGAGTCATTACTGGGCACATTGCAGGTGCTGTGAAGAGCACTACTGGCTGACATCAAAGATTGAAACAATACTAATTTCATGAACTTTAATTGTACTTTGACTTAGGAATGGGGTCCATTCTTGTCATGGTATTAGAAACCCAAAAAACTCAGAGAAATTAAAAAGAGAAATACCATTAAATATGACTCCCCCTACTATTACTAGAAGGCAGGTCCTCAATGCTCTCTCTAAGGCCAACATCACTGCATCAATGGGCCCAGATAATCTCCAAAGATGCCTTTTATATAGCATGAAACATGACCTATCAGGCTGTGTAGAATTGCTATTTAGCTGTAGCCTGTGAACAAGCTTCATGCCTTATGAACAGAGAACAGCAATAGTCATCCTTCTGCACAGAACTGGACTATTTACAGACCCTGAAAAATACAGACCCAATAAGTCTCACTAGTCTCATATGCAAAGTTATAAAAGAATTATGATGGAAATGATCAGTAATGACATAGGAAACCTCCATGCATGTAACCCAACCCAATTCATTTTGTCAATGACAGGTCATGCCTACTCAACCTGATGGACTACTTTAAGAAGGTCACCAAAACAATGGATGAGGTCAAAACTTTTCATACTGCCTACCTTGACCTGACCAATGCATTTGACACAACACTCCACTCACTGACAACACACCCCTAACAGTTGAGCCAGTAGCAAGGGACTTGGGGACACAGACATAGAAAGCAATCTATCTTTTGATGATGACATGTCTACAGTAATGAGGAAATCATTCCACGTTGTGTAATTTATAAACAAAGGCATGTCACTAGGTCCAAAGAGGTCATTGTTTCACTGTAGTCAGCATTCATCAGACCTATCATTGAGAAAAGTGCCACCTTTGGTAGATACCTAACCAGACACATCCAATAACTGGAACATCCGCATTGATTATTCACTAAAAGAATATAGGGTGTAATAAAGTAACATGTCCAGTGCGGAACACCTCATGGTCCTATCCCTGTATTGTGCCTCCTACAGGCTGTGATGTGAGATTTATGCCTGGTATATAAGGCATTGTAAAAGCCCACCCTGATGGACATTCTGTATATCCACAAAATGAACAACACCAGAATTACCTGTTCTAATGGCTTAAACCTTGTCCGTGATATAAATTGGACCTGAAAGAGACACAGGTATGCATCCCAGAGACTACCCCTTCTCTATAACAGGTTCCCTATCCATGTGAATCAGAGTTTGTCCCTAACCTAATTGAAGTGTAAATTGGACAGCTGGATGGGGAATAGGAAATTCTTCCCTTGTTTGACACCTGTGGCTGTATCAGTAGCATTTTTAAGTATGACTGTAAATTCCTTTTTATTAGATCTGTTGCTCCTACTTCTGTTGAAACTCTCTATTTATCTTTTGCCCTCTTTACTCTCATTTTTGCTTGCAAATCCTGGTATTTTATGACTTTGCGTCTCTCTGTGCACAAGACACTATAATCACTGGGTGGATCAATTTCAACAATCCATGCTGCTTTTGTGTTTTTTCAGGGGCAACTGTATCTGTTTTTCTTGCATCTATTTTTTGAATTGTTAGTAATGAGTAATCCCATACAATATAAACATCATTCTCTGCAGTGCTTTGTGATTCATATTTCTAATGCTTCTCAAGTACTTCAGTATAGTAGTATTTTCACAATCCCCAATGCAAGACTCTTTGACACATTATTATTCCTTTTAATATACAGGCCTTTTGCCATGACTGTATCAGACCCAGCAACAAGATGTGTGACTGTTTCCAGTTCTTTTTCACATAACCTGCATTTGTCTCTTTCTTCCACATGTTCTATAAACTTTGTAAACCAATGTGTAAAACGTTCACTATCCTGGGTCGCCATTAACTTTTCATCTTTTGGTTTCAATTTACTTCTCTTTAACCATTCCTGCTGCAATCCTAATCAACATGAGGTTGTGACAGGTGATCTCTGTACTTGTCACAATATTTATGTCTTTGCCGCATTTCTTTCCTTCTCACTTCATTCTTCTCCTTATATTCTTTCTTTTATCTTTTGGCACATTCAGTTGCTGTCTGATTTTTGTCTACTTCTGGTTCATTTTCCACTCCTTCTTAGCACCGAAATGCTTCTGCTATATTAAGCAGATAAGTCATCTTGGGTTTCTTCTCCTCATATTTTGAAACTTTCATTCATTTGGCTCTGATATGATCAGCAGATATGTATGCAGTCCCATGACTGTAGATCTATACATGTAATACATTTCAAAGAGGCCTATACTTCCTTCAGAATGTGGAATCTATAATCTTGGTATACACTGATTTTTATATATTATTTGATAACCATGAAGCCTTTTTCTTGTTTCCTTGTCCAACTGATTCAGTACCTATTGGGATCAGTCAATTACCCCAAATCTGTAAGTTAGAACAAGAAGAGCATATATGTGAAAGCAGTTTTTAGTACTAGTTTTAGTCTTTTAAGTATTCCTTAGAGAGTTTTATTCACATTTGTTCTTGATTTATTGACAATCCTTCTACAGTTATGAAATATTTATACAGTACCAGTACCTCCTGCTGAAGTTCCAGTTTAGTCTTACTAATTGCAAGTAAGACCTGTCCAGAATTATTTTCATATAAACACACGCAATATTTTCTAGATGTGGTCTAGTGAAAACTCTTGTTCCAATACTGACTTACTCAGTTTATGACAATTCCTCTGAGTAGGTGTTCACCTCTGCCAAACCAGTAACACAGCTAATGATAGCATTAAAATTACTCAGCCTTTAAATATTTAAATAGTAGCATGTATCTCTGAATAATCAATCTTCAATAGGCAAATAACAAGTAGTGGTCGGAATGCCAGATGTAATATACCTACCTTTAAGCTCATTAATAATAAAGTAATTACCAGCCGCATTTTTAACTGAATACTAAAATTTCTCAATTAAAATAAATAAACAATTCCATTTGAAAGTTACTATACTATTTTGTCACATACAAGAAATTTAAAACAGTTTTGAACAGGCAGATGGAACAGAGCAAACTCTATCAGCTAGTTCAGAACCTGATTTTAGCTAAATTGTGATGTCCCCGTCTGTCACTAGCTTTCAGTATTAGAATAGCAAATGCAAAGTTCTTATGGAAAAATAAATGTTGCTGTGTGCATGTTCCAGCAGGAAAATCCATCAGTCTTCCTCTCTATTTATATAAGTAGAAAATAAAATTTCCTTTGGCTTTATTTCTATTAGAAAATGCTTTCTTGGGCAGCGCAGAAGTGCAGCAGTTTTCATTCTTAGCTCACAGCAAGAGATTCTCCAATTTGATTCTCAGCTAGAGTACCTTCTGAGTGGAGTCTGCATGACCTACCTACTTTCATGTGGAGTTCTTACATTTCAAAGACAAGCATCTGGAGCGTTTCTCCCCAGGCCTCTACTGAAAATGGGCTGTCTCCCAGTCAGACTTTCCTGGCAAGCAAATGTTAAATAAATAAAAAATAAATTGGTTTCACAGTTATATATTCCTGGAAGAGATCTTAAATAAAGTAGTAGCCTTTGACTCAGAGAAGTACCTTGAAAAGTATTATGCTTGCCTACTGCAGATGTGTTTACAGCACAATTAGTTTAACGTTTAAATTTCAGAACATTTCTACAGTATAAAAATGTGCCATACGTATATGCATTTTACAGGCTTCTTTTAAATGTTATGTATCAAGAGGGTAAGTACAATGCAACTTCAACTACTTTTTATCTTTTTAAAATTGTTTACATTTTCTTATTTTAATGCATGTTTAGAACAAGTTAGCTCACATCTCTTTCATTTCCCTTTTGAATTTTTTTACCTCCTTTTACATTCTCGCTCTGTCTTTCTTTCTTTCTTAGGCACAACTGATGTTTTTAAAAGCCCTTGTGAAGTGAAGTTTGGGAGTGAAAAAATCCCAAATGTTTCAAATAGCAATGGTAGCACAAAGAAGTTGCTAGGTCTGACTAAATGTTAGCTTTCCTGTCTGTCTTTCAGTATTTCCCAGGGAAAATGCACTTTGCTGAAAATTTCTAACAGACCATTTGCTACACTTTTCCTGCCACGAAAAAGATGAAGCCATTACTTTTGGGTACCAGGCAGTATAATTTACCACCACCAATATATATGTACACTTGTGGTGATTGGGTACTATGAAGCCCCAAAATATTCATAGCTCCCCTCTAAAATGGTTACTGATAATTGGCAAACGCAACAAAGCAGTCTCCTCCGAATCTTTTGATACTGCTCACATGCCTTAAAGTACCCTATCACTTATTTTACAATACCTGGCCAACAAAAAAATAGGCTTTCTTTTTGTATGGTTTACAGCCAAGTGTCTTGAAAAAGGTGCATCATGGATTATGGCCAGAAGTGCATAACGGCTGCTCATTGGAACTGCCAGCTGCTGTTGCACTTCTCACTTTCCCTCCTTCAGGAGTCATTTTTTGTACAATAACCATTCAACTATACAGACTCTCTCTGCCCTTATGAAAGAGGAGTCCTCAAGTACTCTAATGTGGGATTTGAGAACTATGACTGTCATCTCTCTTTCTCTCTCTCTCTCTCTCTCTCTCTCTCTCATTCTGTTATCATCCCCACTTTTCTTTCTAATGAGTCCAATATTGTGTGAAACCATGTCTCTGATTTAGCAACTAGTTCCAGAGAAAGTCCTGTACCTTTGACAGCTGTGTCTCTGGTTCAGTACAAAGCTTTTTTTCTGAAGTGCCTTCTTTTGGATGTATGAGCTGGGTCTTCTCCCATGCGATTGCATGCACACAAGGTACTGAAACAACAAAGCTATTACCTATTACAATAGCTACTGGGATAGCATCAGTCAATGCAACCTACACAACAACCTGCAACCTGTTTTTCTGCTTATACCCCTCCTTATGTGAAAAGAACACTGGCCAGTGGCACCTAAAGCGGTTTACTGTGCTCCTAAATTGAGTGGTCTGCCCAGGTAAGTAATGCTCCTTTCTAAGAAGAACAAGCTTAACAATTGTTACATCTAGTTATACATCCCTCTTAGTAATGGTGTCTTTACCATCTACCAGGAAAGGCTATGGGTCCTTAAGATAACCTGGAACAATGACAATATTAAGGCAACCTACCACTTCTATGGTGCTGCATTTGCTAGCTCCATTATATGGCATTTATTCCCTATCCTGTTGTTAAGGAAAGTTAAAATGCACGTCTCGTTTGGTTACACTGGAAATATTTTACCTTAAGATTTTTATTTGTTAATAAAAAAGAATAGAAAAAAGACTTTTATTTGTACTTGAGTCAGTGTTTTCCCTTTGTAGAAGCTATTGTGAAGGTTTAGATTGCACCTATCGGTTCCATATAATTAGAAATACAATTGAGCACCCCCTTTTAATGCAGTTTGTCCTGCTGCCTATTTAGAGGTGACTCTTTTTCCCATTTCCTCTTCTATATTATAATCCCAGTATGTAAACGAGATTCTAATTCGGTCATTTTTGAGTGCATGCTGTCTTATCATTAGGTCTCCCAATATTTCAGAAGAAGCTATTTGACATCCCCTCACTTACCTCCAGACATAAGTTCTTATTTCTGCAATAAGGCCACTAACATTGTCCTCTGTTTCTTTCTATGTTCTTTAAATGTTTTCCTATAAATGTCAAGAATAAGTTTAAAATATTCAAATAAACAGTGTTTAACTTTATTATGACTTCAGAAAACCATATCCGTCAGTGTAGTTAACATATGCTTCAGGTTATAATCAGCATCTCCCATTCTAAATTTTTTACACTGTACAGCTTCTGATTAGAGTTTTAAACCCTAGATCCACAAGATTTAACTCACTGCAGACTGAGCCCAGTACCACCTAGTGGACTTTTATTAACTGTAACTGAAACCTTTTTAGAATTGTTTTGCATAAAAAAACACACAATATTTTCTAGAAAGGGGGTAAATGACTAAACTCCAGTGCCAACTTTCTTTTTAACATTCACAGTAAAACTTCCACCAGTCAGCATGTTCTATCAAACTAAAAACACATTACTGTACCATTATAATAAGGCAGCCTTATGTATTACTTTATAAATAAATCTGTACCATTGTTTATAAAAACATTTTTGGAGGAGACACATTGACTAAAAAGTAATTTGAAACCTGCTTTCATTGTTTATCTGGTAAATTACATTGAGAATCATTCATGTTCTAAACAGAAACATCAGTAAGACATTCTGATTCTGGCATGCTTTCCTTTCATCACAGTCTCTGCTACTCTGCTTTTATTTATTTATTTAACATTTGTTGACCAAGAAAGTCTGGCTAAGACAGAGCCTATTTTAATGCAGGCCTGAAGAGAAATGTTCCAGAATGATGTTTTTGGAATGTCAGAGGAAACCAGAGCACCCAAAGAAAACCCACATGAATGCAGGGAAGACATGCAGACTCCGCACAGGGAATTGAACTGGAGAACCTCTTGCTGTAAGGCAACAATGTTAACGTTTGCATCACTGTGCCATCCATTTTATAAACTAAGACAAATATAAACAAGCAAACAAAGTGATATTCAAAACAAAACAGGAGGCATTTGGGGTTAGTGAGTCCCGAGCAGACAAGTAGGGTATATCACGCTTGATTATAAGGTAAATTTAGGATAGTGTGAGCATGTAGTTTGAATTTGTTACTAAAATGAGAAAGGATTAGCCTGGTATGATGTTTCCACATATCATTTAAGTTACCATGTGATTTAGAAAGTGAATACTATCATTACATCAGATGTTGTTTCTGAGGACTAGATGCACATTAGCGTTGTAAAACGTTAAGTATCATGTGCTTATAAATGTGAAAGAGAATCCTCAGAAGCTCCATGTCATAAATCATTACTACATTTCATGGTATTATGGTAGCTGTAATTTCTCAGGAAATCCATTCAGTGTTTTAATTCAGAGCAAACACATTTATAATCAATCATTTGCAAATCAGGGTTGCAGGAGTTCAATGCCACATTGCAGAGAGCAGAGCTACTATGCAGAAGTAAGAACCCATATCGTACAGTTTAGTAACTATAGCCAAACAACATTTTCAGCATTTATATGTGGCAAGATGAAATAATGAGAAATTGTAAAAGGCTTTGATACACGAAATTGTATTATATTACTTGATGCATTATTTCTATACCACTGCTTTATAGTAATGATTTCTTAAATGGAATGAATTGCCATTGAAATTCAATGTCTAGAATTACCTTCCATAGTGTGACAGTTTTACTTCTGGAAAAAAAATTACATATCATTAAATTATCTGCACTTGTGTGTGGACTCTTATATGCATATGTGATCCAGGGAAGCAAATAAATATTATGGTCTTGCTATGTTTATCTTACTATAATGTGACAACTAAAAATGGTAGACACTTAAGATTTATGTTCCTGGTAGCTATCAAGCATCCCTTTAATCACACTTGCCTGTATATAAAACCACTCCTTATGCAGACCACAAAATGTAATACATCTTCTAAGAATGGGCAGATGTCCAAATTACTTTAAATAGTAATCGCCTCATGCCATAGACAGATGCCTGATTTGGATATAGCTCACAATTATGAGTGAAGAAACTCTCATAAGGCACACAGAAAACATAAGAGTGTGTGTCTGCAGGTGTGTGTGTGTGTGTGTGTGTGTGTGTGTGTGTGTGTGTGTGTGTGTGTGTGTGTGTGTGTGTGTGTGTGTGTGTGTATGTATGTGTGTGTGTGTGTGTGCGCGTGTGTGTGTGCCTGTTTGTGTGTCTGTTTGTGTACATGTGTGTGTGTTCTGTTGTTTTATAAACATACATACATATATATGTCAGTGTGTTATGTTAACTTTTCTCCATTTCTCTCAATTCAGTGCCACGCTGCTGCCTTCTCTGACACTCATGCCTGACCATCTCAGATCTCTTCTCAGACAATCCATCCACCTCTTTGCTGGATGCCCGTGTTTCCTCTTGCCTTCTCCCTGTCTTTCCCAAATCATCTTTAGCAGATTGTCTTTTTTTTTTTTTTTTTTTAAAACAAGTTTATTATTTTTAACATACAAGTAAATATCATAACAATTATATACAAGTAATTAAAATAGAAATGGTTATAACATTCAATAAAATAACCAAAGTTTTTACAAAGACATCCACTACAATCAAATCAATTAATTAAACTAAAATACCATGCTATTGAAGTTAAGATTTTTTTAACAAATTTTGTAAGTTATCCCATATAACATAATAAGATGTTTTTCTAGTAGTTCTTGATTTTATAGTCATCAATTCCATATGGCACACTACAGTCATAACATTTTTAAATTCATTAAAAGAAGGAGGTGTATCTGAAATCCAATTTTGGTTATTATTTTTCTAGCCACTGCTAGAATAGACCATAACAAGGGAAGCTTAACCTTTTTAACACTTTGAGGTACAGGAGTGTTGAATAATATAAGAGATTTAGAAATAATAAAATTATCTGTAAAAAGAGCCTGCAAAAAATCATTGATTGACTTCCAATATTCTTTCAATTTTATACAGTCATAAAACATATGTGCCCAATCAGCATTAATTTCTACATTACACCTTTTACATAGATTGTCTTTATTATTTATTTTATTCATCATCAAAGGTGTATAAAAGGATCTATGTAAACATTTCCAAGTAAAATGTCTCCAGATAATGGAAGAAGTAGTTTTATAGGCAGATTCCAATATATATTGTTTATCTTGTTGATTTGGTAATTCACCATTAATGGAAGTGAAATAATTCCAATACGTATCTACATTGTAATAAGTTTCTTCTCTAATAATTTTATGTATGTATGAAAGTTTACCTTTATCAGACACTTTATGTTGTAAATTTAATATCAAGTAATCAATCAGTGTTGGAATAGATTCTTTAACTGTTATAGACATTAAATCAATTTTATTAATGAGATGTTCCCCGGGATTCATGAATGTTGCGCCAGGCACACGCATAGCGTAGGCGTTACAATGCCAAATATGGCCGCCGAGCGATTCAGGTACAATCCAATCCCACGTGTACTACCGGCGTGCGCTGGATCTGCGCCGCCTCCGGCGTAGGTATGCTAAACACTCCAAGTGCGGTGTTGCACCATGCAAATGAAGGCAAATAGCGATCCATGAAGTGGCGCAGGCGTAGCATAAGGGCACGGCAATGTAAACCAAAAAAAAACGGTTTACATTTACCCAAACATAACATAGGAGTAACGGAAGGCTGTCAACGTCAGGTATCACACTGTTGCCATATGCCAATGGCGAAAGACACAGAGAATGTCAAAAGAAAACATGCACAACATGTAAATAATAACATAAATGGTATGTCCACAGAAACCCACAGCAGAACCCCAGGACATGTCTGCGGAAGGTGCAAAACAATGAAATAATATGACAATGTCATAAAACAGCAGTGTAATACACATCAGATTCACAGCCACAATACACCATGGTATGCATGGAAAGCCACAACCACGGTGCAAGGGTTGCCAAGGACTCGCGGCAGTGTTCGGCGTGGTAACTATGAATTTGTAGTCAATGCCATGCAAATGAGGCAGATAATACTGAATCGCAAAACCCCCACCGGTGTAAGGCTGTACCAAACGGCACAGCGGTAATACACCGAGGAGTGGCTCAGAGGGAATACATGTCACCTGCAGAGGGGTGTGCCACTGTAGGAGGAAGCACATTGGAGCTCAGCAAACCTGGGCTGTACATTGCACATCACAGCTGCAGGACCGGCGTGTGGGGAAATAGTTGAGCTGAGAGCACACAATGCGCGCAGAGGTGCATGTGCACGAGGATGACTACTAACCCAGTCATGTGACGCTCACCCCGCAAATAACATTGGAAATAGGAAGGTGATGTTGAAAATATGAGGAAATGCGGAAGCAGTGTAATTGGAGTAGTAATGAGCAATCAACACTAATCAACCCACGAAGGCCAATTGGCGGCAGCTGAGAACTCTGCATGCAGAAACCTGCAAAACGGGATAGGGGAGGCATATGAATGCAAAGAAAGTAGGGGAGGTAGCAGATTGCAAAGAGTGAAGACCTGACACAGCAGAGCCAAGTAGACAGGCAGCATAACGGCAGCGGCACACAAAACGCACGATATGCCATGTCCCAGAAACTACACATGACAGGCCTCTGCAGGATGCATGCCAGGAAATAGTAGGTGCAACGTGCAGAAACAGTAAGGGAAGGTCGAAAGGTAATCCATTGCAGGCAAGAGTAATGCAACACCAAAGGCAACAGCGTTGCAGTGCCAACGGTAAAACACAGAAGATAATCCCCAGATACGGCCGCACAGACACACCCTATGACATCATCGGGTGTACAGCACAACAGTATAAAGTGTGAATGCACACAACACACAGCCGTGTATTCCCAAATGCCGCACCATAGGTGTAAACACACGGGGAACTTTTAAAATGTACATGTTGGGTGCCGCCATGGCCATGATCCATCAGCATGTGTTAGAGACAGACGGAGTTGTGGAGGAGGGTGCTGACAACTACAGTAGGCCTCAGAGGAGAAAGAGAGTGTTCAGACCAAGGGTAACCTACCAGGGGCTACAAGACCTGGAGATAGTAGAGCGTTACAGGGTGGATAGGGACACGTTACAGCAAATAGTGGAGCTGTGCCGGCCACGCCTGAGAACAAGAAACAACAGAGGGGAGCCCATCCCAGTGAACACAAAGGTATGTGTAAGCTTGTGAATACTGGCCACAGGTACCTTTCAAAGGCCAACTGGGGATATAATGGGCATCTCACAGGCATCAGCATCCAGGGTACTACACCAGTTTCTGGATGCCATGTTACCACATGCCAATGAGCATATATACTTCCCCAGATCTCAGGAGGAGTTGGCTAGCAATATGTGCCACTTCCACCATGTGGCACAATACCCGGAGGTACTGGGTGCGATAGACTGTACGCACATACAAATCAAGTCACCACCTGGGGAGCAGGGTAGATGCTATATAAACCACAAGGGATTCCCCTCCATCAATTGCCAGGTCGTGTGCAATGCGCAGGGCATTATCATGGATGTGTGTGCTGGCAGCCCTGGAAGCTACCACGACTCCCATATCTGGCATGCCTCACAGCTGTACCGGGTATTCGCCAGGGGGGACATCCCACAAGGCCACCTTGTGGGGGATGCTGGCTATGCACTGGAGCCGTGGATGATGACTCCCATCAGAAATGCACACACACACATGCAAGAACGCCATAATGAGGCACACGCACAAACCAGAATAATCATAGAGCATGTGTTTGGGATGCTGAAATCACGGTTCCGGTGCTTGGATACATACGGTGGAGCCCTGCAGTACTCTCCAGGCACATGTGCCCACATATTCATAGTATGTGCCATGCTACATAATATGATCCTGCGGAAGCAGCTGCTGCAGGGACATAATGGTGAAGGGCCACAAAGCCCACCACAACTGCCAAGGCCAGTCCAGGCACAGAGGGTTCAGGACCATGAACACACTGTGCCAGCCCCAGTAGGCAGACGGAGGCGGACCCAATATGCCTATGCCCTGGCAAAGAGGGAACGATAGCACATACTCTGACAGCGTAGGCCCCATGGACTGACACCTCCCTACCTGCACACACAGTGAAATGGACGGCACACAAACATGACCACCTGTAAAGTGTACCGTATGGGTGGCCCCATGTGTGACTCCAACATAGGCAGCACCCAAACACTGTACACCCAACAGCCAGCGGAGCATGGAACGCCAACACCTGAACCGTACGCAGGTCCTACAGCAGACGGCGTTGCTGTATGCTGCCACGTCACGCAAGGTGTATACATATAAACATGTAGATATGTGCATATACAGATATGTAGATAGATATAATTACATATATAGAAATATATGTACACATATACATATAAGTACTACAGGTAAGACAGGGAATCAGAGGGATGTAAGGTGACAGAGATGTAACACGCGATATCTGTATATAGTATACATAGTGAAAGACAACCTGAGCATCCGGGAGGTTTAACAGAAGAGGAAACCGCCACCCATAGAAAGGTCAACATACCGAAATGCATAACCGCGAGTCGGAATGATCGCCAAGCCACAGTACAGTAACAGTACATGTGCGGGTAATACTCTGATGATATGAGGGGGGAGGTAGACACTGCTGCCGCTGATGCGGCCCATGCAGGTACTGTGTGCAACCGTCCCCGTGACTGCTGCAGTATGTGTATGTGTGCAGTGAGGGTGCCATGTGTGTCGCTGTGCGAGTGTAATGTGTGTGCCTCCATAAAATGTGCATGTTGGTGCCATGTTAGAGGCAGAGTGGAATAATATGTGTAGGCATACAGTACATTAGCCACAGGCATATGTACACCAGTAGTCCCAAAGTAGTACTGAGAGCCCCACCCTGGCTAGGCGTGTGGCGACGTATAACGATGCAAAGTGACAATGTCCCAGAATGTAGCACAGGAATATACCCCACAGGAAATGGAAAGGACGTATGTACTAATCATGACCATATGTATGACACCGATATGCTAATTGCAAAACAATACGTCGGCAAAGTCACACAGCAATAGGTATGCACCGCGGAAGTACGCATGTGCTACCTCGGTACTGACCGTGGCCACGTATCGGCCTGTAAACACTGCTGTGTGTTCTACAAGTGTCAAACAAGCAATCCCCACCTGAATAGGTGGCAACCACTGGCAAACAGGCCATCCCAAGTACAGGACCACAATGACTGTAAATATCTGGGACAGAATGACAAGGGATAGTCGTCACGTACAAACAACCGCTGATATACCACCGATGTGACGGAGGAATACATGCAGGAAGCACACACGCAGGTGATACCAACACCACATGACAACAACACAACCTACACTCCCAGACCAACAGACAATTAACTGTCAACTCCCCAGGCAGGGATGGAGCACACAGACAAGCATACCGTGTATGGAGAGATGCAAGGCCCACAACCCGCATCCGTCACCTACAACCTCCGATATTCCCCATTGTACATATTAAAGGGATACAAGCCGTAATAGCAGCACAAACATATAGGCAGTCAATGACAGCTGCATAACCGCAACATCTTGCGTGGGAAACACTATCAACAGCGGATGCATACTTGCATGCATTGTTTAAAGGAATACAACAGCTATGTTACACATCCGAATGCAAAACGCCATCAACAGATGCCATCAGGACAGGGACACCCACATGTCGAACATAATACCATACCCAACACACACAATCCACGGCTAACACCACTGCGAAATGTAGCTGTCGCCACACATAGCGGCTGCAGTTACACATAACAACACAATACAGACCATCTCCACGAAGGTAGGGCAAATAGCCAATGCCCAGGTGAGGAATGCAACCATACCCTAGTTACGACGCGTAATGTACGAATGGAGTAGATGCACAGGTGATATGCGCACAATTACACACTGAGGAACAGCAATTGGTGTGATGAACCCACATGTTGCAGGTATCGACGGATATAAGGATAACTCCCAGGATATTCAAACCGTATGCTCATACCGAACCAGCAGTGTACAACGGAAAGAGTAATAAATAGGAATACCGATACACGGAACGAAAAACGGAATGAAACACTGACAAGGTATGTAGAACACACGATATGTACGGGTGTGTAACGCATGATGTGTATGACGAAGCTGTACTGTATGGGAATGGTGTTTGTAAGTAATGATACTTGTCCATAATGCAGAGAGTGGTGAAAGGTGGTTATGTAGTGCTATCCTGCTGAGCATACCAACGAATGTGGACACCGTGTGCACAGCAGTGGGACATCATGTACACAGCCGGGATACCACAAGGGCTGCCACAGGGGCATAAGAGAACAATGCCACACCACACCGATGCTGGCAGTGGATGTCCAACAAGGAAGTGCCATAGCAGGATAGGACATGTATGTATACTGTCACAGCACACATGTGTATGGGCATATACCATCGATGTCATACGTAATGTGCACCCGACGTGCACGTATGCCTTGCAGTAGGGGATACTATGTCAACTATGTGTAATGTAAAGCTGTCATGGTGGATATGACAGACATCATACACAGTATCACAGGCATATCATGCATAATGGAGGTATTGCCTATTGGTATGTACAATAACAGGATACATATGGCCTGTAGGTATGGGACAGAGTAGTAGCATCATAGCCATCCAAAATGGAAGGAACACCAAGTAACCATGGCCAAACGATCTGTAGCAGGTGCAATGTGGGCAACAATGAAGTCTGGCAGGTCCATGTGTAAACAAATGTGCAGTGTACACAGTAGTGTCACCTCCCCATGGTAGTGTCCAGTGAACAGCAGAGGCGGGTGTCAGCTGCATGTTTACACAGTACTGCTGCTGTGGTGGTACCATGACTACATGTCACTCAAACAGCAAGGGAGCTATCACATGAACAGTGCCACTGTGTGTCCCTGTGGGATGTGCACAGGACCTATGTTCCACAGCATGGTGTGTGTGTTGTGTCTGCGGAAGTAACACAGAAGACCAGCCCATGCAATGTGGCATGTGTGCACATATCCATGAGTGGTCTGTTCACACTGCCCACTGCAATTGTCATGTATGAGGAGTAGCATCAGTAATGAGGAGGACATGGTCTGTGTCAGAGCAGAAGACACCCCTGTGTATGTGGTATGCAGATGTGTACAGATGTGTTTTCCATCTGTCAGCCGCATATGTAAACTGTCCGAGCCTGGTACACATTGTGGCATGACAATGCTGTGCCATGTAAAGTCGTAGCCATTGTGGAAGGTACACCATGAATGTGGTATTGTAACCTTGACCGTGTATAGATGTGTGTATGCCACAGGTACAATGGCTACCTATGTACCAGCATCACACACAGTACAGATAGGTGTGGCCCTGCAGAAGTGTATCCATGCTACAGTGGAATACGGTAACCACAGGACCGTGTGGGGCATTTGTGTGTACAGCAACCATGTACAATGTGATATGCATGTACGGGGCCAGTATCCATGTGATAGTCAGTGGATGAATGTTGCTATGCAAAGGTGATGTGCATGCACCATGTGTCATGCATCCTGATGCCATGACACCCACATGATGTATCTGCCACACCAACACCCATATGGTTGTTATCAGTATGAGCTGGTGGAGCTATAATGGCACCAGGTATGTAGATGTGGGATATCTAGGCATGGACAGTACTCTGTGACAGCATGTTGTGTATGTAAGCAAATAGTGAACATGAGGGGCCCCATGACTGAGGACTGTGTAATGCCATATGTACCTGACATGTAGTAGGTAGTATGATATGCTTGCACCACTGTGTGTCCTGTCCAGGAGTCATATAGCCTAACATCCTGAGACACAGGGTATGATGTGCAGGTGGATGTGTATGTTGCCAATACCAGAATGTGGAATGGTGCTGAAGGGCAATGTGAGGACAATGTCTGATTTGTTGCCCTCTGTACCACCCCAACCACCTATGCAATGGTACGACAGGTGGCCAGAATGTGTATGTGGCGTGCTGTGGCACACAGAAGCCCAACAAGGGTGCCAGTAAAGGCATGGAGGCCATCAATGTGTGCGTGAAGCACGTTCGTGAGGATGTGCCCCAGTGCCATAAAGAATGGTCCAGTCATGGGTGTACGAATGCAGTCCCACACGTGCAATGCAGTGCCACCCATGTGTAGTGCGATAGATGCGGCAGTGTGGCGGTCAAGGTAGACAATGTCCAACAACAGGCTAGCAGTGAATTTAGTGGGCTGTTGTGGAGACACATACCAAACAGGTTAGCGGGACATAACAGCTAGGGAAATCGGAAGGTGACATCGGGCCAGTGTCCCAGGACATAACGTGTGCATGGCAGTACCATGTATGTGTGCACAGGGACACTACGATGTCCATGTATGGATTGCAACTCTGTAGTGAGTGAGAGTGTGTATTGTTGGTAAGTACACCATTGCCTGGCACGTTGCCAACCTTATCTCAGTCTGCAATGCCTGGGTGACTGTTGTACATGACATTGAATGTGGATGTAGCCAAACAACACAGACATACCACCACACTGCCTGAGGACCCACACTGCAATGTGCGGCAGTCATGTGTAGGTAGCTAGCCTTGGAGCATGTGATGGACCATGAGGACCCACCATGGCTGACAAGTGATGCACCCCACACATGTGAATATACACCACCGTGCAACAGCCTGCACATGTGCCCATACATCAGATGTGCATGGAACATGACCACCACCGTGGCGTCTGTGAAAAGGTCAGTACCGCCATGTCTCTGTGTGGAATAGCATGGTCCCTACCATTGTGTACATACTACGGAAGTGCACTGTGGTATGTGTCAGCATAGTTATGTACACTGTCCATCTGCCGGGGTGTCATGCCATTAACAACTCCTGTCAGCAGACGTCAGTAGTACTGGCTGTAGAACACATGTTCCATGTATGCTGTGATGGGTGTGTGTCCAGGGTGTGGCTAGCAGGGTCGTGAAGCATATGTGTTCATCTACCAAAGGGGGGATAACCCCAGGTTTAACACACCAGACACATGGAGGTATTGTGCATGGTGAGGGTAGTGTAGGTATGGTATGTGTTGTGTAATTTGTCACCCAGCTGGGTGGAGTGCATGCCTCAAGCATGTGTAGGTACATGGGTGTCCATTCTAGGGAAGTGTGGGTTGCTGTCAGCACATGGCAGTATCAGCTGTCTGAGGCCCAATGTACAGTATAACAACACAGACAGCATGTAACCTGTGGTGTACAATGTAAACTCTGTTGCGTGTTACAATGTGTCTAGCGGTCACAAACATGGGTATCTGCACATGGAGCACCTATGATGCATTGTGTTCGGCAAATATCCAGTATGTGTGCAAAACACTGTGTGATATGGGATCCCCTCACCTGTGTGTGTTGCAGTCCAGGTATGTGCCTGGGAGGTACGATCCGTGTACAATCTGTACTTGCAGGTGTGCTGTGCAGAGCATGGAGGCAGGTCACAGTCACTGCAGATAAATGTGAGTGGTGCACTAGTGTGTGTGCCTTGCTTATGTGCAGCACAGTGGAAGGTGCAAGCATTGCCCCACATGACCCCATGCCGTGCCTGCCTGTTACAACCCTGCTGGAGACAGTCATGTGACACCGCCACAGAGGCAGTATAGCATGTGAAGATGTACATGTGTGCTCCACACCCCAGGCAGATGTCCGCAGGTCATGTGTGCCACAGCAGTGTGGTCGACCAGGACTGTCATAGTGGTCAGATACCACATGCCTGTATAAGTACAGTATGAGCATAGGCAACAGTTGCAGTGACACAGTAAGTCAATGTACAGTGTCCCTGTGTTCAGACCACTGCCTACTGTACACTTGGCTAGACACACACCCAGAGGGTGAATATACCGGTGAGCCATCACATGTCCCAGTACACGTAGCCTGTGTAATGCCATCACAGGGCGGTCACAATAACACGTTGTATGAGAGATATGTTGTACCAGGTGATGTGTCATGTGTGCATATGTTGAGTTGCACAGCTGTTCACACATCTGCAACATATCAGTGCATGATGCCTAGTGTAACATGATGTGTGGAACTGCACTGTGATCCACAACAGGGTAATCTGAGACAGGTGTGTTGTGAATGGTGTAACCCATGGTTCCACGGGATATACACTGGTGCTGTTGGCTGCCATGCTGGGGGCCACTAGTGGTGCCTACAGTGGTCATACAGACATACTGCACACATTGTTCTGGCAGGAATGTCCATTGTTGTAGATGATGTGTTACTACGTGAAGGTAGGTGTGTGTTGTGAATGTTACCCATCCAGATGTGACCATCAGGTGCAGTCATGGTTGTTGACAGCATCACACCTATCCACAGCTGTCAGAACCCTGTCCCGAGAATGGGTGTCAGCCGCCCTCGTACTGTGTGACCTATGTGCAGATGGAGGAACACCTACTACTGGCTGGCTAACAGTGTCATCTAGGAAGGATATGTGATGGCTGGAATACGCTGTTATAATGTACAACGATGGTATCCCAATGAAGTACATGGAATCACACACAGTAAGCCATGGCTGGCATGTAAACCATGTACAACAATGACTGTGTGACAGACACAAACAATGCGGAGCCATGTTGAACATGCACCCATGAGAACACCAAATGAGGTATGTTGCACATATCGATGTACAACTGTCAGCTATGGGCACAGCATGGATGCAGATGCATATCCCCCACAGGCAGTACCATGCCATGTAGGTAGGGGGGCATTGCACGACTACATGTGACAGTTGCTGTACCGCCACATGTACTGCATATCCGTCATATAGGTGTAGCAGTGGTACATGACTGTTGGACATGCCTGTACATATGACCATGTCCCACAGGATATGTGTTACGTGTGTACAACACGTGTTGTACCGTCATCAAGCTGTGAAGTGTATGGCTGCCAGTGTACCTGTGTGACATGTTGTGCAATGGGTGCAAAGATACGCAGTAGTGCATTGCATGCCCAAATGTCCCACACAGGTGCATAGCCTGAACATACAATACAAAGAGGGTGTTGGATCATAGCAACCCACATGAGGAGATGGGTACGGGTGGCAACCCACTACCACCTGTCCAGGTAAGGTGTGCATGTCCATGACACATTAGCACCTGAGAAGTTAGCAGTACAGCTGTACAGGGTGGCATGCATATTTGATCAATAATACCCCTGTGTGTTCCACCACTGGCCTGTGGACAGACAGACACCAACACAATGTGCAGCATTGACATGTGCACAGCACATCACCGCTGGCTACTGTAGAACAGGCTTACTGTGTAGACATGTGCACAGAACATCTGTGCCAGCCACACTCAAACACATTATGTGTTGAACCCCACCATCATTGTAGCCCATGCCACAGACAGATGTTCACGCATCTGTGTATGTACGGCTGGGAATGTCCCTGGCCTAGCAGTATAGCTGTGTCAGTGTTGCGAACAACATACTGAATGGGCTGTGTGTGTGGGTGTGCATCATACGTGTATGGTCCGATGGATGATACCATCAGTGCCCCCGCTATGTGAACATCCCTGTCCCCATACATGGATACCTATGCTGTGCCCAACACCACAGTCCCTGTGGGAGGGATGGTGCTGTGTGGTGCACCAGCTGACATGGCGGTGGCAGCAGGCACTGGATGTAGACATATATGGTACCCATGTCAGGCCAGGCTACCATCCATGTGCACGGGATATCAGTGTGTGGGCACATACAGCACTGTGTTGAACAATATTGCAGCACATAGCACCTGTCAGGGGTAATGTGTATGCATGAATGTGCGATACCAGCATGCACCATACACACCCCCACCAAGCAGCATGCTGCCTACCTTGCTGATGGCCATTGTCCACACCATGATGATAGACATGTGTAATGTCCATATACACATAGCAATGACATATGGAATGGACAGCCACACTGCCAATATCAGTACTCCCCAGGTGGGACACATCCCTGTGCCATGTATGTGACATACCCTGTCATACCATGCAGCCCTGCCCAGCAAGGCTGCACGTGCTATCACAGTCATACATGGTGCGATGGCCAAATGGCACTTGCACTATCAACCGTCCAGAGCAGTAATGTGGCACTGATGCACCTTGTGGTGTCACAGGTGCTGTGTGTTGGCATGTACAACGTGCGCACGCACATGCTATGTATGACCTTCCCTGCTAATGTCATATGGTTACACAATGTCCCATTTGTATCACATGTGCAATACAGGTGAGCCATGGCAGGTTGTCCAACACCCGTACAGTGCTGTGTAGATGTACATGGCACAACACATGCATGTACAGGTGTCCATGTGTATGTGTGCAGTGCCACCGCTGACATTCATATTGGCTGCGTACGTGATGCCTAGTGACATATACACAGCATCCAGGTGAACAGTAGAACTGTGTGCACATTGGGACACGTGCCAACTGGTATGAACACAGGTGCAGGCAGGTACACATGTCCACAGCAGGTTACCATCAACATGGTGTGTGTACAGTGTGATGAGTTGACACACAGATATGATATGATACCCACTGCTTGATGGTGTGACAGCAACACATCAGCTGTGTCAGTGCCATGATGCATCGCAGAGATTACTGTGCAGATGTCGTACATGTCATAGCAATGTATGTCCAGCGGTATGCCAGTACATCAGTGTAAATGTGACCTGTCACCATCATTATGTCTTACAGATAATGCCACGTTCCCGGCTGCCAGCCTTCAGCCGCCAGGAGGATGACGTAATCATACCATTGCTCCATGACAACTATGACCTGCTATTCAGCCATGTTCCACAGCAAGCACAGCAGCGGGATGACCTGTGGCAGGATATGCGCAGCAGGGTGAACGACGTGGGTGGCAACAACCGCACCTACCAGCAGATATGCCAACACTGCACAGACCTAATATGGCACTCGAAACAGCGTGCCGCCGCAATCACCAGAGAACAAGGTGGAACAGATGGTGGGCCACCAACCCAGCACCCACTCACACACATGGAGGAGCTCCTGGCCAGTCTGGGGACACCCAGGGAACATCATGCAGAAACACTCGCTGCCATCGTGGAGGTGGGTGTCTCCCAATCAACGAGCCTGGAGCTGCCTCGTAAGTCAGTCTTGCATGTGTGTATGATAACTGACGTAGGTGTGGGTGTCACAATACACCACATAATGTACCAACACATGCCAGGTATATGGCCACACAAGCCGCATACTACAGTATGCTACATTGTGTTTGCAGACATGTGCATAACACATGCTACCACACAGGTACATGATGTGACATGCACAGTGCTTACTGTGGCTACAGTAATGGATAATGTGTATACTGTTGTGTCGCCCCTATACAGGTACCTCTGGCGTGTCGCACAGCCATGGGTCCGTCGCAGGTGAGACTGTTGTTAGTAACAGGCATGTTACAGTGTATAGATATTCGGCATGTGGCCAGGTATGACATGCACACCTGGGTCTGCTCCAGTCACGGTATGCAGGTTGCACCACCTGACACACATGCCACCCATGTACAGTAGATACAACCGTTAGTATACACCGGCATGACACCACATAACCCATCGGTGTGATATGTGCAGTCAGCTATGCATACAATAGTGGAGGTGTTCTACAATGGCTGCATATGTAGTATGCATTGGAATGCCATTTGTGGTATGCACACAGTACCACATAGTGAGCTGTGATCTGGCCAGCACACAGGTGTTACCAATGTGACATATGCCCCTGCATTGTGTGCACATGTTGTGACATGGCACATGACATGTCCCACGCACGTGGTGTTCTGTCTGCAATATTGTCACACCATGACATGACCTACACCCAACATAGCAGACATCCACACTGTCTGCATAGCCCTCGGGATTGTGACACCTCAGACTAGTATGGGTGTATGTCACATGGGCCACCACAGGGATGGGTACACGATGCCCAACACACACAATTGTCCATGACCCAGTCAAACATGGCCATGGGTGATACCCACAGGCATGTTACCACACAGTACATCCTGAGTGGATAGACACCGTTGCACTTTGTCCACACATAGTGCGATCATAGCTGTAGTGGACCACCTGTACATTTGATGTGGTACACCAGACAACCACAATGCCTGTCTGCAGCCACTGGAGGTGCCACCAATGTCTACCATATACGTGCTGTGGAACAGCATGACTGTGTTGCAGACATGGCAATGCAATGCGTCCATGTTACGCATCGCACAGAAACATACCTGTGTCTTGCTGCCATGCAGTGGCACAGTGCCTGTACTCCCCACCATATAGCTATGTAGACAGCTCACACCAACCACACCTGCACAGACATCTTTGTTACACATGCATTCTATCTGTAGCCTGTACACATAACACTGCACTGTGATGTCCAGTATGATGTGGTGCATGTGGTGGGACACCATTGTCACATGTCCACATGTTATCGCACATGTTGGCGGAGTACATGTCAAAGTGACGCCAGCCATGTGTACTGTTAACCCGCCTGTGGCCACACGGTGTATCACGGTGATGCATGCAAACTACCATGAATGTGTGTACTGCATGCCTACTGAAATGACACCTGCTTGATGTAGTGTGCACCCCAGGGCAGTATGCATACTACCACTATTAATGTCTGGCCTGCATTCACTGAGCTGTGGTGTGGGAATGCTGCATGCCATCTGCAATATCACATGCATGATGTGTCTGCGTGTGTGTGTCTGCATGTGTGTGTCAGCGTGTGTGTGTGTCTGCGTGTGTGTGTCTGCATGCGTGTGTGTGTCTGTGTGTGTGTGTGTGTGTGTGTGTGTGTGCGTCTGTGTGTGTGTAATGTATCTTACAGTATGTCTTTGTATTCACAGGTGGTGTAGGTGCGTTCCCCTCCTGTGGTCCATCTGATGCTAGTGTCCCCACAGATAATAGCGGTGATGACCATATGCATGAGGCACAGGCAGGGTTCTCAGGGGCAGAAGCTCCGCCATTGGTTACCATCCCACCTATGTCCCCTTCATCTCCGCACACAGTTCTGATGCCGACACATACCACATCACCGTTGCCCATAGAGGAAGGACAGTCAGCGTCTGTTGGCATTGAGCAGGAATGTGTGGTGGCTACAGAACGTGCGGGTACACACCATGTTGCCAGTGTAATGACTGGTGATGTGCCACACAGGCATGTGGCTGGTGCTGCTCGTAGGAGGAGCTCTGGCAGACATGCACCTGCTGTACAGGGTGCAGAAGCTGGTATCACCAGACGCATGTTCCAGACTGTAATGGCAGCATAGGCACGTGCTGAACGGCAGAACCAAGAAGGGCAGAGGCTGCAGAGGGCCACAATCCATTCCCTAAATGAGAACATCCAGTCATTGGCGAATGCTCAACAGCAGCTTGCTAATGTTCTGGATAGGCAATTAGGTGAGATGGTTGGAATCCTCGACCGAGGCATGTCAATCCGCGAGCGTGAGCTGTCTGTGCTGGAACACCTGGTAGGGGTGAGGCGTAGGACATGTGGCCATAGGCCAGCAACACCACCTAGTGTAGGTCGACGTGTGCGTGCCACCTCTCATGCCCACTCACACAGTGCCGGTAGCAGCAGCAGTGCAGCTGGTGCTACACCAACCACACCAGGACACAGCAGGCCACGTGGACATGGCCCTGGCCGGTCCCAGCATGGACACGGTTCCAGCGGACATGTGTCATCAGAGAGTGGCCACTCCATACCTCCACCCAGTAGTGCCCGTGCGACCCCAGGCAGGCACGGGTCACATGGCCGCAGACAGACACAGTGAGCTGTACAACCTGCACTGTACAGTCTGGGGCTGCCAAGTATACCCCGTGTAGGCATCACAGATGGCTGAACTGTGTACACACATACCCACACACAGCAGACACAACTGTAGGGCTCCAACACATCCACATGCATTCTGCACAGTCATGCCCAGTAAATGCACCGGCCCTTACACACACACACATGATGTCATCCATTGGTACAGCCTATGCCCCTGGCACACATATCACCCTGTGCATATGATGAAGGCTCTGCTGCATCACTGTCATCCACACCATCGGTGCACGGTTATGCAAATATATTCTGATGCACAGGGTGGACAAGTTAGTGAGAGGTGTATGTGATACCTGTGTCCGCATAGTGTGTGATGTGTATGTTGCAGTGGTTGTGTATGACAGGTGACAGGTGCATATGTGATGTGGGTTGTGTACTGTCATCATGCAGCAGACATACCATGTAGTGCAGGTGCAGCATACATTGAGCTGTGTACACGGTATGTGTGACGGTTACATGTGTAGCACCATGTTGGTTCTGTTAACCTGTATGCCTCATATGGTGTACTTGCATGTGCCTACTGGGAGCACTGTTATCAGTCCCCCACGTGTAGCTGTGGGTTACTCACAGGCACATCTGGCAATATCAGCATACCACAGGTACCCGCAACCTGCCTGGACACCTACATAGGTACATAGGTGCATAGGTACATACCAGGCTATGTGCCCTACGGCATGTGTAAGCCTAGCCAGAGTGTGTGTGGCTTTCACAACCCCTTAGGATGAGGATACTATATCCATTGGTCCGCTGTCCCTCTGTCCAGCAGTGACACAGACATGATGCCTGGGGCATACCTACAATCTCCCATCCACACGTCAGGATTACTCTTGGACAGAGTCAGTGAGGGGCTCTGCTTCACAGGGTCTGGGAATCTTTTCCATGGTGTAGGGGGTCTCTGGGCGATGAACCTGTCCCTCCAGCACATCCTATTTATGTCCATGTTGTGGTTTTTGTCAGTTGCTTCCATGCCCGTGGTTGTTTGGAGCCTAGGAGGTGGAACATGTCCATGACACCCAGGTCGGACATGGCCGTGTATGTCAGGCACAGATCACCTCAGAGCAGACGGTATGAGAAGGTATACAGCCGGAGTCCCCTCAGTTGGGCAGCTTGTGACATATGTTTCAGCACCTTTATCCCTGTGTTGTGGAACATTTGAGGTCCTTCCGAGTGCTGCAGGTGTCAGGTTAGGTACATTCCAAATGTGGCGTTGTACCCAATCATTGGTCTGATGCGTGAAGAGTACAGGGGTACAATGACCTCTCCTGATGTGGATGTGAATCCCGTCATGACCAGGTGGGCACAGTGGAATGTCTTCCCAACCACATTGGCAATGTGAGTGTCGAGAGAGGTTACCGACAGGTTTGGTACCCATGTCGCTGATCACGTCCACCATGTTTAATGGATTACCACCTATGTGGTAATTCGGGGTGAACATGTCATTCCCAAAGGGTAGGTCTACACCTTCCCTGGCATGTAGCTTCAGGCCATGGCTCTGGCACCAGTTATCCATTTCTATTAGACCCCAGGTGGATGTCTGTGTCTGATGGGGTGTTGAGTATGGTGGCCGGTTTGCAGTCATCTGCATACCTTGTCTGCCACAATCCCCCTATGTTTGCATGCACATCGGAAAGTTGAATGCCGAACAGGAGGGGGCCCAGGACTGAGCCCTGTGGGCCACCACTCGGGACCAGCTTGGAGTCTGACATGGCACCAGGAACACTAACCCTGTGGGGTTTGACCTCCATCCGGTTGGCAAACCATCGTGTGACATATGTCTCTACATCTACGCTGGTGAGCCTTTCTATGATGCCCACGTGGAGTGTGGTTTGAACGCTGTCGCCAGGTCATGGTAGTATGTGCAAACCGACGTACCCCCATCAATGGCCTTAGTGACTCCTCCAAACAGGTCGACCAGGTTCGGGAGGCAGGATCTGCCCTTGACTAGGCCGATGTGGGTATGTTCTGGTATTTGCCGTACACCAATGTCTTTATTTATGGGCTCCATTATGGACCCCTCCATAGCTTTGCAGACAAGGCTTGTCAAGCTTATAGGGCAGGGATGTACAGAGTCCATAGGAGCACTACCTTGGTGGAGTGGTACCACAGTTGCCGTATGCCATCCATCGGGTACGTAGCCCGTAGTAAGGCTAAGATTAAACAGCAGCCTTATGTGCGGGGTGAGGGCCTCATTGAGGTTGTGTAGCACACAGCCGGGGACACCATCTAGTCCCATTGATGCTGTGTTCACTGCTTTACAGATATCAGCTCTCTCCTGGGCATACAAGATGTTTGGGGGGCTAGACTCTGGTGGGATGGATACGTCCCCTCTTGGGGGGGGTAGATGTATGCACGGAACCTGTCTGCCAGTTTGTTGGCAATGTCTGTGGGTTCAGTGATCATTGTACCATTCTGGACTAATTCCGAGCATAACTGTGTGCTTCCACCCATGTTCCTACCATAGCTAAGGAAGGCCTTATGGTTGTCTTATGTGTCCTTTGCAAGTCCAGTCCCACAGGCGGCCTTGGATGATTGTATGAGTGATCGTATGTTAACGCCAGTATTAATCAGTGATGCCTTCCCTGGTACTGATATTGCTCTGTCATGTAGTAGCTTTCACCTCTTGTTGTACGATTTGTTAATGGCTGGGGTCCACCAGACCATGTGCCTGCCTTTGGTGGACAAGGTCCTGATGTTATCAGGGATCGCTTGGTGCAGACATTCCTGGGGGTGCTCATAGAAGGCATTTGTAAGGGTTTCAGCAGTGTGGCCTGTGTTTACCACTGGCATGGAGGCCTTGTAGGGTACCACACCAGTCATATGACATGTGGGGTTCGCTGTGGAGAGGTCTTCACTGTGGTCTCCCATGCTGGTGTTGGGTGCAGGATGCGGATCTCCAGTGAGTTCACTATATGGTCTGACCTCACCGTTGAGGGATGTACATCCTGTGTGGAGCATGTCGTCCCCATGTGTGATGATCAGAACTAGTATAGTTCCTCCCCTTGTGGGTATGGTGCATGGTTGTTCCACAGCATTCAGGTGTATGAACACCTGGAACCTTTGGTGTAGGGTGTTGTGTCCAGGGTAATGTTCCCGGTCTATGTATGGGTGGTTGATGTCACCCAATATGACGGTGTTGTGAGAGCATTCATACTCACCAGTGTTTTCAGGAAGGCTGTGCGGGTATCCTGGGTTTGGGAGGGTGGTCTGTAGCATGCAACAAACTGTAGGGCAGTCCTACCCATGGTTAATTGCACCTGGATGTTCCCCGCTGCTACGTGCATTTCTGCCAACCTGGAGGTGTGGGTATCCTTCATGGAAATGGAGACTCCCCCTCCTTCTGTGTTAGGTCCGGGTTATGGTCGTGAACGTGTGATATGAGGTATGACCTGATAGTGCTGGGGTGCTCTCAGCAGCCCTGAACAATGCTTCAGTCACAGCACTGACATCAATGTCCTCCATACTGAGGAGGGCATTTGAGGGCGTGCAGCTTGGGCGTAGACCACTGGCACTGAGCAGTATTACCCTGTCTTTTCTCCAGGTTTGTAGTGTAGGGTGGTAGGTTTATCATTCCAGCCTTGCCTGCAGTGGGCACTGTGGGGGTGGCAGGAGCCTTAGCCAAACCCTTGAAGACCAGGGGCGACAGGTGCGAGCCACCCTTGCGAAGGGGCGTGGCATGCCAAGCATGTCATCCCAGGTAAGAGGAATTTGGATCCCCTCAGACTGACACCGGTAGCCAGGCACATTATCAAGGGTGACCACTTGGAGCCAGTATAGTGGCATCATACTTGATGAGGGTGGGATACCGCCCAGGGTCAGGGACATGCTGGCCTGGGCTACACAATATGAGAGGCCCTCTATGTCTCCTTTCATGTATTCCAGGTTGGTATGTCTCCGGTCGTTGCCACCAGCATGGGCAATGACTGCGTCATACTTGTACATGCTGCGGAGTGACCTGAGTGCATGTGTATTGTGGCGGATTCCAGCGCCCGACAGGCACCCTACTGTGATCATTCCCTTGTTCAGTCTGGTGGGTGGGACGTCGATGTGTCTGACTGTGGCGTCACCCATTACAAGTGTGTCTGGCATTGTGTGTGGCCTTTGGGGCTCTGACTGTTTAGCACACTGACGCTGAGAACTATGTGTTGCATGTCCTATGTCTTGTGGAGGCAGTTGCTTGGGTGTCTGCTTCAGAGGCCTCGTTAGGTTCGTTACATGTTTTAACAGTGCCACCAAGTATGTCTTAGTGTGTTCATGTGTTTGATTAGCATTTGTGATAGTTACATGTGACACTGGGTTTGTGGTGTGCATGGTGTCCTTCCCCTCCCGTTTGGTCTTGCCGGTCATGGTTTGAGAGAGCACAGCCCCCTGTCTGGCTATATAGTTGCATCTCACACATGTATTATGTTTAGTGGGGGAGGTGCGGCTTGTCCGTGTCCATGAGGCACCTGTAACAGTGCCCAGGACACTCAGATTCACCATCTGAACAGGAGAGGTTACTAGCAATTGACCCTTCGACATGCCAGAGAACGTGAATGCATTTGCTGTGTAACTGGGTCAGAAGGCACCTATAGGGAAGTGGGTACTCAAGGGGATTCTAGGCTAGTGTAGTACTCCATCTAGTATACATGTACTTTACCTATGTAGAAATACTATGGGAGCAGGTGCAGAGCTTTTGTGATAGAGAACAGACAGTCGAGATTGCAAGAAGAGAGGTTATACATGTAAACCTGCAGAGCACGGAGACAGATATAGTGTAACGTTGCTTACACGGTACATGACGCACATGTCCACACACATACTGCACCTGACACCTGTGGTCGGTGCCACAGGCTACGGTGGACAGAGACATCACATACATGGCATGACACAGTACAGGTATGGTGACATTCTGCAGGTGTCGTACGCAGTGTGCTGGCAACTGATCGCAGGTGTCACCTGTCAGCTGTGGTGCACGGTGTGCAGCAGTTGGATGCTGTACCGGTACAGGAATATGTCCGCAATCGTGGGGCGTACACCTCTATGGCACACACCCCATTGTGTGCAGATGGGGACACCTGCCTATGTGGTCAGCACCCTCACAATACAATGCACCCATGCGCCATGTCACAGGGGGTGGTCTTGCACAGGTGGCCAGTAAGGCACACAAGTATGGCATTGACAGGGCTGTACAATGCAGCACCAGTACGGGATGGTCACCCTGTGTGGTTAGTGTCCAGTCACAACACTATATCTGCATACACCCTCACAACAGGCAGCAGACATACACACATGTTGACACACTGACATGGTGGTGACCACACATGTCTACACGGAGGGATGACGTGTTGCATGTACTGCACCATCCACATCCATGCACCCCACACTGAGGTATGTACAGATCTCTACCGTGGTGTACAGTGATGTGTGGCACGTGGCACATAGTCCCCCGATCTGTGGCATACATGGGCACACATTCCTGCACACATGTTGGTGCTAGGAATGCCACACCCGCTATATGGGATATGTGCAGGCATGCAGCGGTATGTAGTGCATCCTGTGTACCACCACTGTATCTGGCAGCTGTGCCAATATATGCACTTGGGAGGTGGTAGGGGTTACAGTGGCCATGTGACATATGGTCGATGACACATGGCCGATGGGTATGCATTATGGCAGCACTGTCATGTAAAGGCGACATAGCAGACTGTATGCACATGGCAGGGTAGGATGGTGTGTGTCACACCTGTGACCAGCACCTGCACACATGTATGTGGACAGGTGTTTAAACACATGGTGTACACACATACTGCCATGCATGCTGTTACTATGCCACCATATGATGGCCCCCATGATGGGTATGCATGTGGTAGGGGGTTGCAACTGTGTTATGGACATCGGACACCGCTCATGCATGGCTGCACCGTGCACAGTACAAGTGTCACATGTATCCCCTGTTGCCATGTGTGTATGCATTGCTACGTTGTGACATGTGTGTCAACATACATGGAACATGGACTGTGGTATGGTATCACAGCTGTCACAGGCAAACTGTACAAGGGTATGTGTCCCAGTCAACACCGCTACACCCTGTAGGGGGTGCATACCACAGACATGTGTCCACCTTCCATTCGTGTGTGTATTACCGCGTACGCCAGTGTTATGCATGTGGTACATCACAGGTTTCATATGTGTCCTGTGTGCAGTCCATGCACACAGCCAGGCAATCACATATATGACATATCCAGACATTGTTTCACTGTGGTACAGCTGCAGTCATGTGTCATATCTGTGCCAGGCCCGTGGTATGTGTGGAGCACGCCTGTCCATGTATACCGGTATGGGTGGACTACATCACACCTGTGGGATCATTGAGAGTACATGTGTACTCTGCACGATGGACGTACACCGCCACATAGACTTGTGGACATATGTCACATGCTGTTGCTGGACCGTGAGGCATACTGCTGCACCGATGTCATGGTACTGGCATGGCAGCTACAGTGTTCACTGCGGTGTGTACATGTTCAGCCTGCACCCATGACGCCTGTGCTGTCATCTGTGTGTGTACGTGTAACTGCATGTGTGTCCACCCTGTGCTTGTGTACGGGTTTACCTGGTCGTGACTTGCAGTGTGTGCACTCCGTCTGCATGCCGGACAGCGTGTAGCACATACTACGTGTGTGAGTATGGCCGGGTTGCTGTTGTGTGGGTGACACACACGGCGGTCCACATTCTGCCTTCCATAATTTCACCCCATGTGTATGCATGTCTGCACTGTGCAGATTCTAAGTGTCTGAGCATGCCCAGTAAGCAGCTTTGTAGATGGACACATAGTACAGTGCACACCGCGCCCGTCTGCGTTGATAGCCCGTGTGCTTGCCTGTTTCCCCATCACAACCGCCACGTCTGTGGCATGGCCGGGTTGCTGTTGTGTGGGTGGACACACATGACGGTCCACATTCTGCCTTCCATGATTTCACCCCATGTGTATGCATGTCTGCACTGTGCAGATTCTAAGTGTCTGAGCATGCCCAGTAAGCAGTTGTGTAGATGGACACACAGTACAGTGCACACCCGTCTGCCTGCGTTGATACCCCGTGTACATGCCTGTTTCCCCTTCGCAACCGCCACGTCTGTGGCATGGCCGGGTTGCTGTTGTGTGGGTGGACACACACGACGGTCCACATTCTGCCTTCCATGATTTCACCCCATGTGTATGCATGTCTGCACTGTGCAGATTCTAAGTGTCTGAGCATGCCCAATAAGCAGCTGTGTAGATGGACACACAGTACAGTGCACACCGCGCCCGTCTGCATTGATACCCCGTGTGCATGTCTGTCTCCCCTTCGCAACCGCTAGGTGTGAGGGCATGGCCAGTACACCATTCGGGGGTACACACTACAGTCGGCACCGATGTCTGCTACTAGGCATGTAGCCATGGCCAATGACATCCTGCATAGCCATGGTGACCATCCAGGTGAGTCATATGTAGTTGGTATGCCACAATGGCTGCCTACATCGTGCACGCCGGATGCCCTATCATAGGGTATACTGTATGTGGTGCATCCCGTATCCATGTCGTGATGTAGTGCTCCGTAGTTAGTTGGTATTCCCGAGTGCAGCACTACCGTGTTACTGTACGCCCACCTTGGGATGGTAACATGCTGTGTGACTGCGCACTCTGTCTTCATTCCCTATCGGCTGCCTTGCCTCTGCAGATGATATCACCCACCTAGGGGTATGCCTCCTGACAGTGCTGTGCTCAGTAATCTCGGTAGCGCATTCTGTAAATGCATCATGCTGTAGTGTGTTCATGTAGGTAGGCATAGGTTCAACTCCAGGCCCTTCCCCGTGTGTGTGAGGTGTGTGTGTGTGTGTGTATTTCCAGCTGCCTCTGCAGATGGACATGCTTTTAGACGCTTCGCAACACATACCTTGGCTATTTTCAGCTATTCACTTACGGATGATGTCACCCGCCTAGAAGTATGCCTCTGACAGTGCTGTGCTCAGTAATCTCGGTAGCGCATTCTGTAAATTCATCATGCTGTAGTGTGTTCATGTAGGTAGGCGTAAGTTCAACTCCCGGCCCTTCCCCGTGTGTGTGTGAGGTGTGTGTATGTGTGTTTCCAGATGCCCTTGGCGAGAGTAGTTCCTTTAGTCGCTTCTCGACACATACCTTGGCTATTGGCATCTATTCCCTTACGGATGATGTCACCCGCCTAGAAGTATGCCTCTGACAGCACTGTGCTCAGTAATCTCGGTAGCGCGTTCTGTAAATGCATCATGCTGTAGTGTGTTCGTGTAGGTAGGCATAGGTTCGACTCCCGGCCCTTCTCTGTGTGTGTGTGTGTGTGTGTGTGTGTGTGTGTGTGTGTGTGTGTTTCCAGCTGCCTCTGCAGATGGACATGCTTTTAGACGCTTCGCAACACATACCTTGGCTATTTTCAGCTATTCCCTTATGGATGATGTCACCCGCCTAGAAGTATGCCTCTGACAGCGCTGTGCTCAGTAATCTCGGTAGCTTGTTCTGTAAATGCATCATGCTGTAGTGTGTTCGTGTAGGTAGGCGTAGGATTGACTCCCGGCCCTTCCCCATGTGTGTGTGTGTGTTTCCAGCTGCCTCTGCAGATGGACATGCTTTTAGATGCTTCACAACACATACCTTGGCTATTTTCAGCTATTCCCTTACGGATGATGTCACCCACCTAGAAGTATGCCTCTGACAGCGCTGTGCTCAGTAATCTTGGTAGCGCGTTCTGTAAATGCATCATGCTGTAGTGTGTTCATGTAGGTAGGCGTAGGTTCGACTCCCGGCCCTTCCCCGTGTGTGTGTGTGGGGTGTGTGTGTGTGTGTTCACAGCTGCTCTAGTAGAGAGTAGTTATTTTAGACGCTTCGCAACACATACCTTGGCTATCGGCGTCTATTCCTTTACGGATGTTGTCACCCACCTGGACGTGTGCCTCTGACGGTGCTGTGTTCATTGGTCCACGTAGCGCGTTCCATACCTGTGTCATACTGTTGTGTGGTTGGGTAGGTGGGGGTGTGGTCAATCCCCATGCCTGCCAGCTGTGTGTGTGTGTCTATGCTCCCAGCCGCATGGGTTCATAGGGTATGGCTTTAGAGTTTCCGCAGAACACTTATATCCTGCCGCCATCTCTGTGTTTGTGGATGGTGAGACGCAGCTCGTGGACTGCCTGTGTGCCGGCTGTGGTTGGCGACCTCCGTAGCATGTTCTCCACGTGCGCCCTGCTGTGGTGTGGTGGGGTGGTGCTGTGTACGTTACACTCCTGGCTTTGCCACATGTGTCCGTCTGTATCTCTCTCAATGTATATATACATACCTATGTTGTGCCCATAGCGCTGCTCTTGCATGGACAGCTGTCTGTCCCATGTATCGCATATTTGCACGGCTGACACATAGAACTGTGGTACGATGCATATCCACTCATTGTCCATGCAACGTCCGTATTCCAGAACACCCTAGAGACATCTGCTGGATATCATGGCGGACAGCTATCCTTGCTGTACTGACACTGTACCCGTACACGCCATAAACCTTGTGTATAATTGCCTGTTTATGGTGTGTGTATGTCTATCTGAGCTGTATGCATGGTCGTGTGTGTGTCCCGCTATAGCCGTCTGTGCAGGTGTCGCCACTATGGGTAATCCTTGTAGACCGCTGTTTCATGTGCACTTCAGCACATACCTGCAGACTGTACTACCCCTCCTACGGCAGCGGCCTTAGATCGACCGCTGCCCTAGGTGATAGGGCTCCATGGTGCCCACCACCACAACACATGGTGCCCCCATCCTGGTGTACCTACATGACATACCTACTAGAAAGGTGGCCCTGCTAGTGCGGCGCCCTAGGCAGCCGTAGGATTGGCCTATGCCTACGGCCGGCTATGAGCACATCACAAGGCATACATTTACATTCAGTGTTTTACAAAGGCTAGATTATAATACCAGAGGGGGGGACCTCATCAACTATGCTTTAGAATGCGGATTGAGATGGATTATTAGGTGGAGAGTTGACCACACACCAGGGCTGAATGATGAAACACAGATTAAGCCTCTTTTGAGAAGGAGGTGGCTTAAACCCAAATAACAAGAATGTAGTTTAGGTACAGCTATACATTTAACACACATTAGTCCACTCTTTCAGTTGTTTACCACTGTATTACATTGATATGATATACATATCTTCTATATATATTGTTAGATTTTTGATTGATGAGTATTAGGCATAGTACAATATCATATAATACATGTTTTAATAGGATGTTTTTGGAGATGTTAATATATGTGTGTGTAGTTAACATTGCATCTGCGCTTTATATGCTGGGGTTAACTGTTCATTGTTTGATGAGAAATTGACCAATGAAAGTGTAAGGAGGGATATTTAAAGCCTGGATGCTTTTATGTTATGTGTAAGTCTGACAGAGCCTACGGGTGAAAGCGCTTACTTGTCTATGAAGGAACCTTTTTATACCATTTGGGCACTGTCCTGGACAATTTCTACGTTGACTGTTTCATCTACCTATGTGTTTTTTGGATTGTGTGCCATAAGGTGCCAGCGGTTATTTTATGTTGATTAGGTGTATTCCATGGTCAATTGACATTAATCCTATTAATACATTGAAGGATGTTCTTTATAAGTGGGAACGCCATAGTTTAACCATCCTATGACCTTCCTAGTTGAAGTTGTTAGTGTGCCATTAGTATGTGTTCCACAGGTCGCCCATTTGTTCTGCATTATGGAAGCGAGTGATCCCCATTTTGGTGATGGCAGATTGAGAGCTGTGTACGCCGGTATTCGCACAGCGGTCTGATTTTGTATGGGGAGTGTCTACTGTAGTCCCTATCTGTATTTCCTGTGCTATGCCTTACTGCAGCTGTGTAATTCCACCAGGTTTCCAGTTATGGGTGCCATCTTGGTCATACGCTTGTCCATCCATGGGAATTGCCTACTGGACACTGATATAGGGCTGTACACATTTCACACCTGCTTTTAGCATTATCCGGTGGATGCTTTGCATCATTAGTGGGGAGTAAGGCATGTGCTATACCCACATCCCTCCCACGGGGCGGGACAATGGATTATCTGCCAAACAACACCGAGCCCCATTTCTGCATACCCAGGATCCCATGGCTGCAACCCTCGATGGTACCCATTACACATCCTTCATGTGTGCGGGACTGGGATGTGAACGCACTTCTATGGACTCGACAATCTGGGGATTTCTGTTCATATGTCCTGCATTTCATGGACACTTGTCATCAACCTTAAACACGCTGGTGGTGCATATGTCTAGCTGTGCTGTAGTCACGGCTGTCACTTTTTCTGGGTCAATCGCAGCTGGTTGATATTGCATACGGATCAATTTTTGGGGTCCTACTATGGACACCAATATGCATATCTAAAGTGTAGAACTTGTTGGACTGTCTCCATCTGGCCAGTGGTTTTGACTGCTGCTGTATGTTCCCCAATCGCGGATGTCTGTTTGACTAGCCATATTATGTATTACTTGGCCTATCTATATCCATGTGCCAGTAAGCGGAAATACAGCAAACCCTGAGTCCTGGTCATCTTCATAAAAGACATTATTGAACATAAACCATGCCAGGACAGACGATGACAAAAACGATACACTCCACAGTCGAAGGATACTGAGCTCTTTCACCCACTAACATGGGGCATCGTCGGAGTACGAAATACATTAGATAGTCGTCCCTTATATACTTCCTTCAGAGTCAGTTTAAAGTCAACTAATTAATAAACTTGCTCATAGTTAAGTGGACCGTGCTCCAAGTCTTAATGATAAAGTGACATGTACAACTCAGTGTTGCATACATTACTGAATGGAAACAGTAATACAACAACAATGTGTTAATATAAGTACAATATTGGTCAATACAATCAGTATATTGAAACATAGTTGATAATTGTTGTGAGTAAACCTTAGAATGTAGTGTGTTGATAATGCTTTTGTATATCAATATGTGTATAATTGTTGCATTAAGATTCCAAATCATGGAATAAATAAGTACAATTACATGCATATTTTGTATAAATATGAATGTAAATAAGAGTCACAATGTTAAATATGAATATGACTGTATTATTACTATATCAATATGATATGGACTAAACTGTAGTTGTTTACATCTTGTTTTCAAGTGACAAATCTATGTCCATGCATCATATATACGGGCCGTCGGACTGCTGTGTGTAGATATATACATGTGAACCCCTCGTTTCATACCTTGCTTTGTTACTGTCTGTGGATTACCTGTGTACACACATCAATTACCATGCCATACCTTTCCACTGTACAGGTTCTGGCATGGTGTACGGCTGGTTGGCCCTTAATGTTGCTGTGTGTTACATTGACCTGTGTCTATCTGGCAATTCGCTGGCATGTCATGTGAGACCTTCTTGCTTCTATAGGGACATGATGCCGTAATTGTGGTGTGCTTCCACTGGCCATATATTTCTCTGTCGTCTGGGATCTGTGTGTAACCAGTCCTTTCAGGACACTTTCTATTGTTGTTCTTTTTTGGTTACATATATATTAGTACTTTGGTATGTTGTGCTATTATTGTGTGTGGAGCATTTCTCCACGGGCCTCTGCTGACACTGGACATATATCCAGCTAGCCTAGCCCGGTCAACAAGTGTGAGCCAACTGAACACTTTTCGTACGGGGGCACCTTCTGACAAGTGGGTCGAGTTACAGATGCATAACCGTCGTCAGTCCATACTACTAACACACACGTTATTCTATCCACATTCTATGTTTGTCTTATCACATAGCGTGTGTTTCTCACTATTTCTAATGGTACTTTACATGGCATTGCCCGATTCCATACTTTCAGAGGCTGACAGTTTTGAGACATGTATGATTGACGTGGAGGACACAGCCTTAACATTCCCTGCTGTGAGCGGATCACACACGCACACGCGCACTTGCATTTCCTAATTGTGGGTTACGCAGGCGCATGCATATCCGTATTCTGGTTACATATGTTTACTGGGTCTGTGTGGTTACGTGGCCTGTGTTAGTTGTGACTGTTCCGGTAACATATCTCTGATCCGGTTGACGGACGTGTGCGGAACGCACTTTCACCTTTACACATGTAACAGTCTTTGCGGCATGGACGCATTACATACACGTTCACATTTATATGTTCTATAGTCGTAATTCAAACGGGACTGCATTCACGTTTGCCGGTTACTGTGACCACTACACATTAGCTGTTCGGTCTCATTTACATGTATACCCATGGTACTTAGCTAAATTTACATATCCCCCCACCACACCCCCCCGCAGTCACGTACGTCACAGGCATCCATTCTCCTGCTGGGAAAGGTGCAGTACTACATGTTAAACATTCCTCATTCCCTCCCGCTCATGGCCCAGGATGCATATGTCGTGACTGCAGGGATATTCAGATCACAGGGGCTTATATCCTCTACGCATACAGGCCTTCGATTGTCAGGGTGTTCCTGTGGTGCTTTGGGTTTGGTCTTGTCCGCCTAGTGTACGGAACTGCCCTGACCGTGTACGAATGTCAGACGAGTCACATGGGCACGGTTTGTCCTTGTCTATGATACCATACCCCCCCCATTATTCCTAACCGTGTGCGCTGATTGGCTGGCGTGCCCGTTGTAGATCTTGTTATAGTAATTGCACACAGTCTGGTCGAACGGACCTATTTCCATTACTAAACCTCGGTATTTATAACCTGTCTCACTATATTACATGGGTTTAACATTGCATGACGGCTTCCACTGAGCCACGGACATGTCCGTTGCTTAGTTTGGGGGAACAGGTTGTACAGCTCAGCAACGGGGACATCGGGCTCTCAGTCGCTGTTTAGTATTGAATCGCTATGTTGACATTATTTCACATAGCGAGACAGTGTCGACATTGGTTACGGACATCTCGCGCAGTACGTCCGCACCGCCACGGGTGCCGTATGTCTGCTTTGGGTGGCGGACAGGCATTATGCTGTGCCATTATGTCTGGGAATATATGGTTTCTTTCCATAGATGATATAGCATACTAGCAATGACCCACGTCTGGGTGTGGGTACTGTAAGAGTGGCCTTAGGTCAGGTGGTGCCCTAGGCAAAAGGACTCCATGGTGCCCCCACCACATCACCTGCTACCCCCATCCTGGTCGACCTACACCAAATAAAGGCTGTAAAGGTGCCCCTAGCAGAGCGGCGCCCTAGGCGGCTGCCTACTTGGCCTATGCCTAAGGCCGGCTATGTGTGTGGTCCCTCGCGTGTCGGCCTCGGGAACGCACCACGTCTGCCGTGGGTATGTCTAGCATCACCCACATCCAGGCGTGGTTTATTGCTATGATGTTCCATGTGTACGGACACGTGTGTTTGGACAACATACAATAGCTTCTGCTATTGGCATACAATGCTGTGGGTGGTGCCGGTTACCATAGATATGGCTTTCTCAAACGCCGACTTCACACTTCTAAACACTAGTGTGGTCTCCTTTAAGGCCCCTGACCCAGTGGTAAACATTACTCAAGCCGCTGAATCACTTACATATGCCTTCTACCAGCACCTACAGGACTGCATGGATCAGGCAATCCCTTACAAAACTGAGACTCTTTGTACCAAAGCCAAGCATCCAGTCTGGTGTACCCCAGCCATACACAAGCTCTACAATGAAAGGAGGTAGCTACTACAAGATAGAGCGGAATCCTTGTAAGGTATGACACCCTTGCTCATTATATGTGAAGGATTATAAGCTCTCATGACATCATCCAGGGCAAATCCGACGGATAAATCACCAAGGACTCGACAGACAATCATACGGCCTTCTTTAGCTATGTTGGACACCTGGGAGGACACTCCCAGATATGCTCGGACTGGGTTCAGAATAATGTGAAGATTACTGAACCTACACACATTGCCAACATACTGGCTGACAGGTTCGGTGCAAACATCTCCCCCCCACGTGGAGAGATATCCGTACCAGAGGATTGTGGCCCCCGAAACATCTGTAACACACAGGTGGGAAATGCTCTCTCCAAGGCAGTAAACACAGCATCCATGGGACCAGATGGTGTCCCAGCTGTGTACTCCACAAACTCAATGAGGAATTAAACCCACAGTTAGGACAGCTGTTTAATCTCAGCCTCACCTCAGGTAACGTACCCAAGTTGTGGCGCAAGGCGACTGTAGCCCCACTTCACAAGGGCGGTGCCTCCACTGACCCTGGTAATTACTGTCCCATTAGCTTGACAAGCCTTATCTGCAAAGCCATGGAGAAGGATCATAATGGAACTCATAGATGAAGACATAGGGGACTTGCATACTTTGCATCCAACCCAGTTTGGCTTGGTCAAAGGCAGATCATGCGTTTTAAACTTGGTTGACTTTTTAGGAACAGTCACCAAGGCCATTGATGAGGGTCAGGCAGTCCATACAGCCTACCTCGACCTGGCAAAGCCCTTCAACACAATAACCCCCTCAGGTATCATTGATAAACCCATCGGCTTGAAATGTGAACCCATACATTGCAGGATGGGTTGCAAACTGGCTAGGTGACAGAACCCACACGGTCATAGTTGCTGGCACCATGTCAGACTCACAGCTGGTCACAGGCGGTGTCCCACGGGGGTCAGTCCTGGGTCCACTCTTTTTCAGCATCTACATTTCCAAAGTACAAGCAAATACAGGGGGGTTAAGGCTGACAATGTTTGCAGATGACTGCGAACTGGGTGCCATAGTCGGACACACATCTGACACAGATATCCTTCAGAAGGGCCTCACAGATATGGATATCTGGTGCCAGAGACATGGCCTACAGGTAAATGCCGGGAAATGCATAGTCATACCCTTCGGGAAGAACAAGGTTACCCCTAGCTGCCATATAGGTGGCAATCCACTGAGCACAGAGGGAGTTACCAGGGATCTGGGGACCCAGGTTGTCAGTAACCGTTCGTTCGACACACACGTTGCTAATGTAGTTAGGTAGACCTTCTACATTGCCCACCTGATCGTGCAGGGATTCACATCTAGATCAGGGGAGGTCATCGTCCCCTTGTACTCATCACTCATTAGACATATGATTGAGTACAATGCCCCGTTCGGAATGTATCTGACCCGACACCTGCAGCAGCTGGAAAGGCCCCATAAGTTCATCGTCAAACGGATGCAGGGTCTCAGGAATATGTGTTATGCTGCACGACTGAAAGGACTCCTGCTCCATTCAGTCGCATACCACTTGCTCAGTAGTGACCTGTGCCTGACATACAAGGCCATGTCGAACCCATATTTGATGACTATGCTTCACCTAATGAATCTAGATCGCTCAGAACCACAGGGACAGGTGACGTGAACCTTGACACAGTCATTAATAGAATGTGCTGGAGGGACAGATTCATCACCCAGACACTCACTATGCTGTGGAACAGCATCCCAGTACATGTGAGGCAGAGCACCTCGCTGGCCTTGTTCGAGGGGAATCTTGACCAATGGATGGGAGATTGCAGATATACCCCAGGGATTACTTCAATGTCACTGCTTGACAGAGGTACAGCAATATAATAGGCATAGTTTTCTTCGAACTGAAGGGGTGGCAAAGGCAACATAACTATGGGCTAGGCTTATAGCTGCCCTTGGGTGGATAGCCTACTATGTACCTATGAACCTATGAACCTATGTTCATAGTTTGTCCCATTCACATTTGTCTATCCCCTGTCCTCATTCGTATGTGGATATTTCTGTGGCACATGATTGAACTATGTATTACCTGCAGGTATGCTGTGTACAGTGCACATATGTCACGGTTGATTACAGTGTATATGTGTACCTATCTCTGTGATACTGAGGACTACCACACATCCTTCACAGCATTACATGCATATGTCCATACTATTATTCGTTGGCCTGTGGGGGGTTGTCAGGGCAACGGTTACACGTGTCCCTGTTTGTGTACGCATCATGGTGGTCTTTGACCAGCCTCCGTTGCTATCACGGGATGGACGGTGGTGTTGGTGTGTGTTTGGGTTGTGTTTCCACTGCCGGTACATCTGTGGGGAGTGGGGTTGGCACATGTTCCTCTTTGCTGGGAGCCCCATCCTGGACATTCGTGTCATGCATCAACACTTGGCACATGCCATATGTCCTGTGATATTCCCACAGTCGTGTATGCCTTCCTGCATTACTATTGCGTGTTACTGGTAGTTTGTATCTGGTACACATGGCTATTATGTTGGATAGCTTAGCCTATTCCCATGCTATGACATACCCATTCATCCAGGCATATACATGTTATTCCATCCTTTGCGTTGGCCGTGGGTGTTTGGCCATCCGGCACCACTATTCTCAACGTGTGGTGTCCCACCTTCACCTTCTGTGCATGTGGCACCCTGTTGGGGTGTCCTGCTTGGTGGGCAGATGTTCCGCCCTATGTGTTGTGTTTGACATGTCTGCATAGCTAATCATCAGTACGGTGGCTGAACATACTGCTTTGTCCAGATGTGTACAGTTATGGACACCGTGGGCGTGTGTACGCCTATGGGGTTTCGACAGGTCCATACCACATGCGGGATGTACACATTCTGCCGACACATTCACATGCAGCCATTTGGATATCAGTACCTGAGTTGGGATGTTGACATGTGGGGTACATATTTGCCCGCGTGGCACTGCCTAGGACAATACTTCATACTACATTTGAGGTATACCCACTGTGTGTAGGTGTGCAGCTGTGCAAGGCTGCTAGCTGGGTTGGGTGCACGGTCGTACATGGGTGCGGGTTACGTGCTATGACGGGCTGTTGTGTATTACATTTGCATGCATGGGTTCTGCTTCTGGATATTATGCTTCGGCATACGCCATCCTATGTGTATGCGATGGGCACGTTGCTGGGTGTAGTACATGTTGCTATGCAGATGTTTGTCTGTGTTTAGGGTATCTGGTTTCCTTCTGGTTGTTATATCGACACGGCTGCCCGGCTGTGTACTCTCACTACTGCTGGTGACCATGCCCATGGGGCTACTTGTGTGTAGGTGCGGCGCGCTGACATGCTGCGGTACACCTTCACTGGGTATGCCCACTGACAGTGCATTGCATGACGGACACGGTATTACGCGTATCCTTTGTTCCTTGGACGGGTACAATTTGGACTTTGTGGGTTAATGTTTGTTTCTCCATTTTGTGTGAACGGGTACTATGTTGCATACTCTGCGTACGTTTCATTATCCACGGACCCTGGCTGGTGCGGTTACTATTGCAGGCGGCCTGTGACAGTCAGCACTTTAGGTTGCTCATCGCCTGCTGGCTTGGCCACGCCTACGGGCACATCCTACTTGGGCTCGCGCACGTGCCCTCTGCACGTGTTTGTGGTTGCGGCGCGCACTCATTACTATGCATGTGGCGCTGCTATGCTGATTATACACTGCACTGCCGGCGCAAGCCTTACACCGGCCTTGCACCGGGCTTCATGAATCCGGGGGGTTGTCTAAAGGTCTGAACTTCTAACCAGCAAGTTTCTCTCAGATCAAATTCTTGTTTTAAAAGATCTAAATTTTTAACTTTATTATCAGATAGCAACTGATACCAGTACTTTAGATCATTGTCTGTAACTGAATGAGTTCCTTCAGAAGTAGATGACAAAAGCATACCACGTGTATACTTTAAAGGGAATATAATAAAATTCCATTCCTTATACTTAGGATGCATGAATATAAAATTACGATAACTAATAATAATGTTTAATGGATAACTAACTATATATTTTGGTGTAATAGGTGAAGTGTAAAATTCTTTTAGTAACCATAGCATGGAGTTATTTACAATCATATTTTTATGTGTTAAAGAGATTTTCATGAAGTGAACACTAATTAGTTCCCAGTAATCTTTCCATTTTGCAACATATGACTGATCTATTAACAAAGTAATAACTTTTATAGTAGAAGAGATAGTATATAAGTTAAAGTCTGGAAAAGAAATGGCCCTTGAGACCAGCTATTGGTATGTTTCTTTAATGCAATCCTAGGTCTATTAGGTGCCCATAGGAAGTTTAACATTAATGTATTCAATTTCTTGATAATTATTTTTGTAGGTGGGAGTATTATTGATTGTATTAAATATAATATCTTGGGAATATTATCATTTTAATAATTGTAAGTCTCTCTTCCATAGTGAAAAACATATTATTCCAGGTATTGAAAAGATTTTGTATATTAAGATGACAGGTATTATAATTATTATGTATAATAGATTTGATATATTTAGTTAATATTATACCTAGATAAGTTATCTGACCTGAATTGGGTATATATTTACTAAAATCACTAATGAGAACATTTTTTTCGTGTATATATAGGTAGTATTTTAGTTTTTTCTTCATTGAATATTAAACCAGAAATATTTTTAAAGCTCATCATTTTATCAAATAGGGACTGCATAGAGGAATTAGATCCTGCTGATGTAATTAGAACATCATCTGCAAAAAGTTGAATTTTAGATGTTGTATTTTCATCTATTTCAAATCCCTCTATATCAGTACTGTTTCTGATCAGATTAGCCCAAGGCTCCATTATTAAAGTAAATAATAGTGGAGAAAGTGGACACCCTTGTTTTGTACCTTTTAAGATGGGTATTTTTTGTGAGACATATGTTCCTATCTTAATATAAGCCAATGCACCTTTATATAGATGTTCAATTAGGTTTACAAATGCATCTGAGAAGTTTGTGCACTTTAGTAAGGTAAACAAGTAGTCCCAACTTACTGAATCAAATGCTGAACTTATATCTAGACTAATAAGTGTTAAATCTTTCTTTCTCCTATTTGCAAAATCAATTAATGTTAGAGTCCTCCTAATATTGTCAAAAGTGTTTCTATTTACAATGAAGCCTGTCTGATCTACATCTATAATGCCTGGGATGATTGTCTTCAATCTATCAGCAAAAATACTCATAAACATTTTATAATCAACATTAAATAATGAAATGGGTCAATATGAAGTGCATTTAGTTGGATCTTTATTGGGTTTTACAATTGGCAAAATAAATGTGCATTGCCAAGATGGGGGAGTTATTAGCTCATTTTGGGCCAAAATAAAAACCTTATGTATTAATGAGTATGTACTGTTAGAAAGAATTTTATATATCTCTGGTATAATACCATCATTACCTGGTGCTTTGTTTGATTTAAGCTTGTTTATTTGTGTAACAACCTCTGTATATGAAATACTTTTATCCAATAATTTAGTTTGTTGTTTATTAAGTTTTTTATTCATGTTTGTAGTTATAAATTCCTTTATTTTATCTATAGGTTCCGTGTTAATGTTATTATGATTAATTTTGTGAAAGTGATTTCTAAATTCATCTAATATTTCTGGTAGACTAGAAACATTCTTCTTTTTCCTTAGAGAGAAAATTTCTTTAATATGATTTTGCTTATTCAACGTTTATGTTTTATTTTTAAGTCTATGTAAGTATTTGGGGCTTATTGAGTAAGACAAAAACTTGTATTTCTCTAAAGTTATTTTAACTTTATGAGTTAAAATTTCTTTGTATTTCTCATTTAGTTTGTTTATTTCTTCAATGACTTTTTTGTCCATAATATTTTCTTTATTATTATGTTTATAAGAGTCTAATTTACTTTGAATATCTAATAATTCCTTATCCCAAGATTTCCTTTTATTATTATACCATCTGATACTTTGTCCATATAGATATGATTTTAAAGCATCCCAAACATAAACAATGGAGACTTCAGGTGTATTGTTTATTTCTAAAAATGTTGCACTTCTGAAAGTATATAATCTTTATAGTCTTTTAGTTGAGTTAAATATGCTGGTATCCTTTTGATCTGAACATTGTAAGTACTTTTTATCATGAACTCAAAGACAATTGAATTATGATCTGATATAGGACACGAAATGATTTTAGAATTTATTAATTCTGTTACCATCTGGTTAGAAATAAAGACTCTATCTATTTTTGAATAAGTTTTAAATCTGTTAGAAAAAAATGTGTATGGTAATGATTTTGAGTCTATCTGATTATTGATATCATTTAAATGATAAGAATCAACAAAGTCCTTTAAGTGTTTTGCATTAGATGTAATTTTCCTTTTTCCTATAGCAGTAGTATCTTTTTCATGTAGGATACAATTAAAGTCACCTGCTAAAATAATATCTCCTATAGAGAATGATATGATCTTATTAAGATGGTATTTCACCATATTAATACCAATTCCTGGTATCCAATATACATTGATTAATGTATATGTCTTTCCATTAATTTGTATTGTAACCATACAGAACATTCCTTTATCATCTTCATAAGACTTAATAGTTTTAGGTATGGGCATACTTTTATTCCATAAAATAGCCACTCCTCTTTTTTTCTGAGTGTGCTCTGAACTAACTAATACTGTATATTTATTAGTGGCTAATTTATCAATATCCTTTTTCAAGAGATGTGTTTCTTGAAGGAATACTAAGTTGGCCTTGTGTAAATTAATGTATCTCATTAAGCTTGCCCTTTTACATGGATTGTTCAGTCCATTAATGTTTAAAGAAATTCCTTTTAGAGAAGTCATTTGGCATTTTTAAAACATATAAAACTTATAATCAAAATAATAATTAACAAAACAAGTAATGTTATACCTCCTACTTTATGTGTACCTTTAAATATAGCTGTATCTATTGAGACTCTTATGGGATTTTGTATAAGCTTCAGTTTTGTTTGTAGTGACAATGAGCTTACAAAATGTATTGTGGATGTCAGAACTATATACAAACAACAGTAAACAAAAAAAAATAATATAAGGATTAAACCTTGCACCCAGCCTGGAGTTAAAAACTCCAACTTTGAGTAGCACATAATACTCAAGTTAACCCCCTACCCTAAGCAGCAGTACCTCAGCTGCCACCTTATCAATATAATACTAGTTATTATTAACTAAAATTAACATCATTCAATTAAATTATCTAGTAAGACAAAACTAAACATTTGATAAATCAGCATCATATAAACAAATAGAAACTTTTAAACTCAATTCATACTTCTATATACATCTATTTAATATAATACATTTATAATCAAATAGCATTCAAATAGACTTGATATTAGGAACCAAGAAAAGAGAGAGAAATAAAAGAAGTGAGAGGGAGAGAGAGAGAGAAAGAAAAAAAAAAGAAAAAATAATGTACCTATTTTCTGTCATGGAAATGCAGTTAACAGCTTCTAATAGACTTTAAACCACTTGCATCAAAGATTTTTTCCTCATGCTTATTATTGCCAGTAAAATAAAATATTTGTGTTTATAAAATTGGTTACAAATCATACTGCATAACTATATAAATTCCCAAATATACTTGCATTGTTGTGAAGAAAGCCATCTGTATTTTATATATCTGAACTGCTGCTTTAAAATATGTCACATGACAACTTCTTCTAAAATAAAATCATAATAATATTTATACTTGCCAGTTAGATAAGTCAAATGAATTGTAACATTGTATATGTTTAAATCATAAGTACATACATACAATAACATGTTGCAGTCAAGTAAACTTTCAAAAACATATGTATATATGTTTTACTTTCTGTGCCTTTTAAAGTATCACATTCGTTTACTAAGGGATACTAAATCATTTAAAATCATTATAACTTTCATATTTTATAAATTATAACATAAATAAGTAAATAGTTATAAAAAATAACTCACATTTAAATGTAATAGAGTTCATTTTCCATAGCAGAGTCGCATTTGCAGCAGTTCTACTTCCTGGTAGAGTGTTCTCCTTGAATCTGTGATGTGTCAGTGTGAATTCAGAGGTCAAAGTTCAAATTGACTGCATTCAGCTTCTCTGCGTGCATTCTGAGTGTTGACGCTTTTAAAACAACTCGAGGACACTATTCACGAGGTAACCCACATCCCAAATTGTCTCCCTTAACATTCTGGTGGGAATTTTAATAAATACAAGTGACTGACATTCATTTAGCAATATAAATGAAACTAAACAGAGCAAAACCTTCGCGAAGTAATTCATAAGTTATTACCGCCTCTATGACAGTGAAACTAAGACCACAGTTATTAGTATATAATACAACTAATTTTTTAAGTCCCTATTCAATTTTTATACACATCTTGTTATTTACTGTATCAGAATTATCAAAAGCATGTAAATGTACCTATATGAAAGAAAAAGAGAGAGAGAAAAGAAAAAAAAACAGAGAGTAGAAAATAAAAGAAAGTAAGAGAAGAGATAAAAAATAAAAAAGGAAGCTATAAAGAGTATCTACAGTGGAATATAACTTGCTGTATATATTAATAAAGATAGATATGAAACATATTATTTACTACCATTTAGTTCTAATTATTAATAATTAAAGCATGACATGTTGTTTGTAAACAAGTATGAGCAATAGAATCATGGAAAAATAATTAGTAACAGTATTTAAACAACATATATACTTTTTTACAAAGAATTAATAAGTTATTATTCCACTTATCATATTTTCATTACATTTCTCTACCTACCCTCCCCCACCCCTTTACTAAATGCATAATCTAAAAAGAATGTCATTCTTTAAAATAAAAGAAAAAAAAGAAATGTATCTAATTACTAACCTTAAGTCTCTTTTTCACAAAGAGAAACAGATTGATTGATAGCTTGTTATTAGTTCCTCAGATATTTTGACTATTTATAAAACAAAAACAATTCTTTGTACACAGAAAGTAACTTTGATTAAATCTTTTTCAGAATATTTGTGGCTTTCTGAAAATGCAGTAACTGTATTTAAAAAGATTAATAGTGAAGTAAAAAGAGAGAGAGAAAAAGAAAAAAACAGAACAAATCATTTGTTTTTTAGTATTTTTTTCTTATCTGAAGTCTTCCATGAAGCTTCTGTTGCCAACCTCTTTAATGAAGGACTAGCCCATTCCATTTACTCTATTTTATCCAAAATCTTATTTTTTTTGATAAACAGCAATGCAGAGTCTAAGTCTTCAAAGATTCTAGGGCCATCAGGAAGAAAGATTTTTAGTTTGGCAGGAAACAGAAGGTAGGTTTTAAACTGTGCTTTCTTAAGCTCTCTTATTAATGGCAGGAATACTTTTAGTTATTACCAAGGAAGAATAGTCATTGTCAAAACGCACAGTTGTCTCATTAATTTTAACAGGTGCTTTAGCCCAAGCAGTTTTAAGTACCATCTCTTTATCAAAAGATGATAGAAATCTAACTATAACTGACCTTGGATACTTTTTGTTAGAGTTAGAATTAGATATAGATCTATGGGCTCTTTCGATACCAAAAGAAAAAGCTTCTGGTAAGTCTAAAGTTTTAGGGAGCCATGTATTTAAAAAAGAAGTAATATTGTTACCTTCAATATTTTCTGGCAGTCCAAAAATCCTAATGTTATTGCGCCTAGATCTATTTTCCAGGTCATCAAGTTTAGTTTGTAGATGAGTATTCTGTTTCAGCAAAAACTCAATGTTGATTTCTTCTTCTTGGATTCTATTCTCCATGTCATTTACAGTCTCTTCTATGCCTGTAATCTGGGTCTTCTGTTGTTGCAAGTCTATATGTAACAAGTCTATTTGTTTTGTAGTTTTCTATAAAGGTATCAATTTTAGTATCCAGTTTATCCATTTTGGCAGTAAGTTGCTGGATTGTAGATATCAGAGACTGAAGTTCTTTCTTGATGCTGAAATCTTGAGAATTTGTCTTACTGGAACTCATTTCAAACAGAAAAGCTGACAGAAAAAAATTCCAAAGTGTTTTCTGACAGGAATATTATTAAAATTTTCTTTCTTTTTTTGATATTATTCAAGTAATAGATATTCCAAACGTATTTAGAAAGAAAATTACTTCATAAATTAATTTTAAAAGTAATTATTTCCTGTCAGTGTTGTGAAATTGGTGGAGCTGAAGAAATCTGCTGCTATCCTGTGTTCATCCTTGGCCACGCCCCCTCAGCAGATTGTCTTCTGCTTCCTGCACAAGTGCCTGAACCACTGCAGTCTGTTCTCTTTGATCTTTTCTGCAATTGGAGCTACTTTGGTTTCTGCTCTTATGTCCTTATTTCTTCATCTGCCCCACAGTATACATCCTAGCACCCATCTCAGGTGCTTCAACTCCATCACCTCTAGCTTTCATAACTGCTCTGCCTTTTCTGCCCAGGTTTCTGTACCATACGGTAGTACTGGTCACACCATTGTTTTGCTCTCCTTACTTTTCTGCATCTTTGACATTTTTATGCCATACATTACACCTGACACTCTATGCCAGTTGGCTGCAGTCCATCTGATTCTAGCTTTGACTTCTTCATTCAGACTTCCCTACTCCTCAAGCACTCTTCCCAGATACTTAAAGCTGTTAATCTGTTCCACTATCTTCCCTTTTATCTCAGTTCTCATATTCTTCTGAATTCCCCCATTTTCTGCCATTACCACTGTCTTATCTGTACTTGGTTTCATCCCATGTGCCTTCTGTTTTAAATTCCATTCCCCTATCCTTTACTGAATTTCTTGCTCAGACTGCCTGTAATGCCACATCATCTGCATACAGCAGCTTTGTTGATCTCTCCCTACTGACCTGTTTGCTAATATAGTCCACCACCAGTATGAATGGCAGAGGGAAAAGAGCTAAACCCCAATGCACACCCACTCCCCAATGGGAACACTTCTTTGAGACAGAATACTGTTCATAAGTGAATCATTTGGTCCTTGTACAAAGCATGCACTAATTCTACCAATGATTCTAGGAATTTAAACCACTGAAAGACTGCCCAAATCAGCTTTTTTGGGACCTTGTCATATGCTTTCTCCAAGTCTAAGAATGTCCAGTTGGACTACTTCCTCATCTCAAGCTTCATCTCACCTATCTGTTTCACTGCAAACATTGGGTTGATTGTGCTGCATCCTGATCTGAATTTGAATTGCTCATCTCCCATATTTCTTTCTTCTACTCTGCATATCCATTTATCAATCATCTTCTCCAGACATTTCATGCAATATGACAAGAGTATGCTTATTCTCTAGCCATCTGGTATATGCCTTTCTCTCCACACTGCTAACCTCAGGAGACATCTCTCCCCATCTTACCCAGCATCTTTATCATATCTGCTGTGACCTCATCTGAGCCTGCAGCTTTCCTTGACTTCATTTTTATTACTGATGTTCTTACTTCTTCTTCTATGGTGGAGTGTAGGCTATGTCTGGGGTATTACAGATTCTGTAGGGTTTTCTTCATTCAGAAGCTTGGGGAATCACTACTCCCATCTGCTCTGATATCCTGTGGACAGGTGAGCAGGTTGTTGCTGGCATCCCCTATGAAGGGTATCTGACTATCTTCTTTATCTTTTTGTCTTTGTCTTGAAACCTGATATAGTTTCTTTATACCACCTACTGAGGCACATTCCAAAACCTGATACAGTGCTTCTGACACCATGTTTATTGTTATTGCAACTCCTTTCTTAGCTTCTTTGTTAGCTAACCAATATTCCTTCCTAGCCTGGACCATCTTTTCTATCTACCACTTTTTCCTGCACACTTGCATTCTTTTACTGACTTCTGGGACTTCTGCATTCCACCACCAACTTTTCTTATGCACCTTATTTCCATACCTGGCTCAGCCACATATCTAGTCTGTAGCCATCACACCTGCTGTTTTGAGGCTCTGTCATTTTTCCTTAACTCCAACTATTTCCTCCTCTTCTTGGGGTGTTAGAGCCCTGAGTAATTCCTTGAATTGTTGTGTTTTCTCTCCAATCAACTTCTTGACATTAAAGCCTTCTCTGACTACCACTTGCAGCTGATTTTGGCAACTACTGGTCTGTGTTGTGGGATGACAGTTTCAGTGGAGATGACTTTGTAATCACTGATTCTGCACCAATGCCCTTTCCATACTAGAAGGAAGTTTACATGAGCTGTATTTTGGCCACTCTTGTATGTAATGTTGTGACTGTCTCTCTTTATGAACCATGTGTTGGCTACTATCAAGCCATTTGCCAGACAGAAATCTAGAATTGTCACTCCTTCTTTATTCCTGTTGCTCCATCGATGTGGACCCAGGCAGTCGTCATATAGTATTTTGTCTGTCCTGATATGTCCATTCAAGTCATCAGTTTTCAACATAATTCCTGTTGTTCTGCTTTATCTAGTAGGTCCTACAACTGCTGTCTGAATGCACTAATTTTCTTCACTCTCACAACCCTGGTGTGAGACATAGGCTGATATTATGAATACTGTGCTTTCATTCAGCTGGAGTCTGACTGCCATGAGTCTGTCACTAATTCTGATGACATCCATCACTGCCTTCTGAAGTCTTTCTCTCACCACAGTTCCTACCCCATTCCTAGCCTGTCCTCTTCTTGAGTAGCAGTCTGTGGATTCCAAGCCAAGTGGCTTTACTGTACTGTCCTTCCATCTTGTCTCTTGGATATATAGGTTGTTCAGCCTCCTCTGTACAATCATGTTATCCAGTTCCAAACTCCATCCTGTCTGTGAACCTATATTGAGTGTAGCAATTCTTAGTTCATGTTTGGCAGGTTGATTGGTTTTGCGTCCATCTTTCACTCAACGGAGCTATCTCAGGTAACTCAGACTGGCATAATGGACACTGGCTGGCCAGTATCTTATTGACCCATACACTGGCAAGTAGAGGCACATACTCCCCTCCCACCCTTAGCATGGGTCCCTGGCTTAGGGTGGAGTAGGCTGGATCCTCAACCCACTTATCAGCGGCATACACCTATGCCCACATGATCATTTCTTTAGTCCAGCACACAAAACAAGAAGAGACATCTTTATTGGAACAAAGATGATCCACACAGAAATAATCCCAGAGATGTGGGCTGGATTCATAGAGGTACAGCCAGAGCTGGACCATGGTCAAGTGAGGCCCTAGACAGCACACCTCCAGCCATTCCAGTGTCCTATTTCTTCCCAGTCACTATAAACTCTGTTTAAACCTGTCAGTGTGCAAACTATTTTCTTTTTTGACTTTTACAATGATTAGAGGTATTTAAAACTTGTATTTCCACTAATAGCAAGTTCCTAAACAGAACAATACAGTCACAATGAGAGCAAACTTAATATGAACAGTAACCTTTTTCTACCTTTGAAACTCACATTCATTGAAACATCACTGAAACCCACATTCAAAGAAAATACATCTAGCCAGTGGCAGATTAAGTTTACCTTTGGGCTGTTTTCAAGCCATTGCTCCATTGCACCCATTTTTGGACCATGCATACATGCACGTGTTCTTTGATGTACCATCCTGATTGCATTGAATTATATTTGCTACATAATATAGCATCACTTGCTAGAGTGTTTTAAATTTATAGGTTTGAACATTTTTCCAGTAAGCAATGAAACAAAATGTGTGAACCGATAAGGGCAAAACTACCCATTACAGAACATTTCAATCACAAAAGGCCACTCAAACTTCTGCCATTACAATCTGCCAATATCAGTCAATCTCTGTAGAAGGAAAAAGGCATCTAAATAATTCCACATTAAAGAGATCTGTAACTAATGAAGAGGTCGCTCATGGCAAACAAATTACATTTCAGTGTTTCGTGTATAAATTCAGTGCCTACTGCCCTTTAAGAATAAACTGCCCATGTTGCATTTAAAAAAAATGGTAAGCTGCTAATATTGCAATAGAAAATGACTGCCAAACCAGCAACAAGTTCACAGTTATTAGAAATCTCATCAAAGGAGGAAACACTCAGGAATGCAGCACCACCATCCCCCCTTAAAGAAGGCATCATCTTTCCATGTACATGGTGTGCGAGTAGAACCACAGCCTTCTGCAACAAAGGAAAGCATGTTACCTGTAATGTTACTAATACTGCTTTTAAAATTTATAGCGCAAAACATTGATGATGGCCATTTGCTAAACAAAACAGTTACACATTGAAAACAGACTTAGCATAAGCAATAGCAAAATTCTCTTGCTTTGAAATTCATCATTACTTGAAAAATGCACAGAAGCTCAACAGTCTTTGAAAATGCACAGAGGCTCAACATTGTTTTTAAATGTACAGAAACTTAAGATTGTTTGAAAATGCACTAAATCTCAACTGTCCTTTTTGATGACAATTTTGTAGTTGGTGTAGAGGATTCAGGCTCTAGGGTCTTGTATTGAAGGTACATGGTTTGATACTGAATGAATTAACCAGCCTGCCATCCCTAAATGGGGCATTTCACACACACACATACACACACTTGTTTGCTAACCTATATCAACATCCATTTGTTCTTCTTGTTCATTATGAACAATATCCATGCTCATTTCTTAAATCACACCCGTCGTACTAAAGACGCAGGCACAGACTCTCCTAGGGATGCACTCTGCATGCATACTTAAAAAAGAAATGTATTGTACACAGAGTACCTTCTTAAAGAAGAAATGTAAGTTTCTGTGGCAGACCTCAGCCAGTGTCCCCTTCAAGTCAGTGGGGCCCTAGGCAACTGCTTAGGTCACCTAGTGTTGGATCCAACTCTGGGTATAGTGACATGCACAAGGCCATGTACATACCAAACTATCAATTTTAGTATTGAGCAAAGTGCCCTTACACAGTGCTGCATAGCCTTTCAACACAAAGATATGCAGCACCATTAAGGGCTGGCACACCTGCTATGCTGAATGTTAAAAAGGCGTTCCAAGGGAAAAGCATATGCCAGTTTGCCATGTGCCCAGAACTGCCTCTAGGAAGGCATCTATGCAACCAAGTGATTCAAGAAATCATTCTGTTGTGCACTGTAGCACTGACATTTCCACCTAGCCATGATATTGAACATGAATGTTGTGGGGGATCAATTAGACACAAAGGCTTAATTTTAAAGTGCCATAATGGCGGTAACATAGCCACATCTATATAAAGTCATGGTTATATTTGTATAACACATGAAACAAACTTTTTTCTATTATTTTTATCTACTACTTATGCTTCTTCATATATGCCTTTTTATGTATAACTTTGTATATGTAGTATCTATAAATTCTGTTTTTTTTATTTATGTTATTACTGAATAAGATTACAACCTATGTCTTTTGTTACTTGTATCTATTGGGGATTTTCCCCCTGGGCATCTGCTGAAAATTGGCCTGCGCCAGTCATACTATCCCAGTAAACAAATGTCAAATAAATAAATAAACCTCAAAAATGGGGCCTGGGGCTTTGGGGATTCACTAGACACCAGGGATTCATCTCTAAAGTGCCAAATCAACACCAACATTCCTATCGGGACCAGGGGTAGACGAAACAATTAGACTGCAAGGGATTATGTGAAGTGTCATAATGGCACATAAATCATTAGGGTGATCAGAGTAAAAAAACACTGGGCATCATGGATTATTATTTAAACTACCATACCAGCACAAATGTTACAATGGGGATCAGGGGTTGGGGATACACACTGTAGAGTGCCATAATGGCACCACAGTTACTATGGGGACAGGGGACATAGGGAACACACCATACATCTGAGAATGCTTTAAATGCCAGTTTGAAGAAGTCTTAGTAAAGGAGTTAGAAGACAAAAGCGCTTACTGAAGCTTTTATTTTGTTCTTGTTGCATTAAAAGATTTGTTTATTCATCTGGGAGCCTGTGGATATATTTTTGCTTGTTTGACTTTCCATGGACTGCGTGACACAGAAATTGTAACTTGATACCAGTGGACAGGGAAACACTACAGAAAAAGTACAACCTCTACCCTCCTCACCTGAGGCCGAGGAAAATTGTGGAGAACCCATTCAAGTGAAAACAAAAGTATGTGTAGCTTTATCTATATCAGCTACTGGTACTTTGTAAAGACTCACAGGGTATATATTAGGAGTGTCACAGGCCCAAGCTTCAAGGATATTGCATCAGTTTCTAAATGCAATTCTACAACAGGCAAGAGAGGATATCTGTTTTCCATGTAACTCAGATGTGAGAGCAAGAACCATACAGGAATGTTATGCAATAGTGGACTTCTCTGACATTTTAGGACCATAGATAAAAGTCCCACAGGTGAAATGGGAAGGAGGCACATTAACAGGAAAGGATACCACTCTATAAACTGTCAAGTTGTCTACAATGCCCAAAGGATCATCTTTAATGTCTGTGCAGGTAACCTAGACAGTTTTCATGACTTACACATATGGCACACCTGTGAACTGTAAACCAGAGTTGTTAGGGATGTCTTTCCACCAGGGCAAATTATGCAGTGGAACCTTGGCTCATGACACACATGAGAAACCCACACAATCCCACTGAGCAAGGATGCAACAATGCTTACAGTCAAACTATGAATATCATAGAACATGTATTCAGCTTGCTAAAATCAAGGTTCTGGTGCCTAAACACATCAGGAAGTACCCTGCTGTATGACCAAACAATCTCTGCCAAAATGATGTACACATGCACAATATGCCATGGCTCTGGCTTAGAGGCAAAGGATACTACACACATTGACTACGTAAGTGAAAAACTAAGAGCCTAAGCACATACAAATATTTAAAACTGATGCCTGCAAAACTGCACATCCTTTACTTAACCCTGTAATGGTTTTATTTTGCTAACATCAGACAGAGACAACTCCCAATGGCCCATCTTGTAGCTAATTACTGTCATATGCAAATTCTCATATGTCCCTATTGTGGAACATGTCCCAGGTGTACCATAGTGTCAGTAATACCTATGATTGATGTTTGCAGTATACAGCTACGGACTTTGCCCAGTACTGTGCATCAAGCATTTCAATTGACTATTGTATATAAACCAGTGATCAGGTTAATGGTCACATCACTTGCACAAGTATAGCAATAAACAATACTTAAATATTTACTTTGACTACATTGCTAAAAATACTTAAAGAAATGCAGCAAGGGTCAACAATTACATAAGCAATGATTCACAACTGAATAAGAATGGTAAATAAAAAATGATTTTGCAATACATTTACGTTAAAGGAAGCTTCTGAGTAAGCAAGCATTCGCTATCCAGTTTGTGCATCAGGTATATATGCAAACCAAAGTCATAAAGAAATGTGTAAAGTGCAGGGAACAATCATCATCACTTGCATAGGGAGGGGGTGGGGGGTTCAGGAGGGCAAGCATAACACCAAAGAAGTGACTGTGTGCAAGTATAAAAAAAAATATTCCTTATGTATCCAGTTGCAGGGCTAGTAGCAAAATATGTAGAGTAGTCAATATTACTGCTTAGATAAATACTGTGTTGTGTCTGTGAGGTGGTATGGGCAAGTGTTTGCTGAATGTGTGTGCATCTGCAAGAACACATTTAAGTACTGCACTATCACTATATCTTGGCATCTCAGATAGGTGTAAGTCATGCATGACAGACTAGTAAGTTCAGCTTCATCATCCCCCCCGAACACAAGAACTACCTCTGCCAGGAGTTGAACTGTTAGTTCCATGGTTCTGGCTAGAATTTGGGATGCTACCTGAAAGTGAGTGATGTCTGTTGGACGAGCTTTCATCACAGCTATGTCCTGGACCATGGCCATGTTGCCTACCAAATTTGGGTGTAGACACTGCAATTACTGATGGAGCAGTGAAAGTAGTGCTATTACAGCAGCAGGTTCTTGCATAGCAATGGTGGCTAACACCATAATATGAAGCAGCTCTTTTGCCACATGGATACTGACCTTCCCACAGCAGACATTAATTACAGTCACTAGTATGTTATTTGTGCTGTCCAAGGAGTCACCCACACAGTTCAGGCAGTTCCACACAACAGAAGCACAATGTTTATACTCATACTATCTCTTCTGAGGCTCTGGTTGAACATGCCTGTTCCCCTGTGATGGCCCTATACATATTTTATATGCCACCTGCTGACACAGCAACATCAGGAAGAATGGTAACAGCAGGCCTTCTCCAAGTACCTCTACCAACTGACCTATGTGGCACTACACCCTCATGATGGCTATGGGGATAAACAACCAGTTCAGCAACTGGAGTAATCACACTACTTTAATCAACCTGTCATATGTCATAGGTCTGCATAAGCATACTAAATCTGTCAAAAATAGAAGCAGGAGATGTTGGAGACATAGTGTCAGGCTGACTCTCTGCTTCCCCAGACTGTTCCTTTTTATCATGGCCATCATTATCAAAGGCTACCAATACTCTGACATCAAGCCGTAGGAGTTCCACAGTGTCACTGGCAAGATTACCTATGATAACAAGTAATCAACACAACAAAGAGAGAAAAATATAATAAACAATGATCAAGCCTATGTTTTGTGAAACATATATTAAAATGAAACAATGCTAATGCCCTGAAAACAATTACCTTTGAATTAAACATACACCTACATTTTGTACATTTAGAAGAATACAGAAGGTGTGCTCCATGTGCAATTGATCATGCCAAAAGAGAACTAGATGTGACTTCATATAAAAAAGAGTGAAGAAGCATAGATGTTGAGCCTTTCAAAGCAAATGACAGAAGAAGCAGAACATAATTCTATTTATAGCTGCAGAATAAGACAGATCTCATAAAAACTTTACCATCCAGTTGACTTCCACCCTCACACCCTTCCCCCACCCCACCCCTCTCTCTGTTCCTCTCCCTCAATGTCTCCTCTATCTCATCCCTCTCTATCTATCTTTATCTACACACACACACACACACACACACACACACACACACACACACACACACACACACACACACACACACACACACACACACACATATATATATATATATATATATATATATATATAAATATATTTCAACATTTTAACTTTGTGACAATGAGTTATTTGGTTAGATATTTCAAATGGCTATATACATGTGTTATACATTACATTTTATAGTTGCAATATAAATTATTCAAGAATATTTGAAATGTGAAATGTGAAGGTGCAATTTAAATCAGTTAAATTGGTTGATTGATGTTATTAATTAATTAACATGTGACTAGATTTGTTTGTGATAAAAAGGTGGGTTTGACCCAAGGGTGCTTTTCTGAAGAAGTTCTTTTTAATAAATGAACGAAAACGTTAAGATACAGGTTGCAGTCTGTCCTTCTACAGCTTTTGGTGGACTTTTTGCAGATACATATATATATATATATATATATATATATATATATATATATATATATATATATATATATATATATATATATATATATATATATATATATATATATATATATAATATATAAATAGATATATATAGATAAAGAGAGAGAGAGAGAATAACAATTCTTAATATTGCATACCTGGCAGTTCTGCAGTTGAAGCACTTGGACTGCATTCCATGTCAGCCCTAACATCAAGGATTCTGTATGAATCCTGTGCTTAGCTGTCTGGATCTCTGATAACAGACAGGAACTCCACTGTTTCAGCCACTGATGGCTCAGTAGATGTTCTATAGGCAAACATTCACAGACAATTGCACCTGCCCGACTATTGGCTGCTGTGATCATATCACTGGAAAATTTATTTTTTGTAATATGCATGTCCTTGGTCTCCAACAGCATTAAAATCACTGAACAACAGATATGGTCTTGGGAGGAATTGTCATCTCTGTCTCTCTCCAAGATGAATGAACCATGGTAACATAGTGCCTGAATGACCACTTTATTCTCAGTATCACTGTATGGCTGTTTACAGGGTATAGATGGCTTAGTTGGCATAGTCTTGTATGAGCGGAAACATAAAAAGAAAGAATACATAAGTAACCCAAAAATGATTGTTAACAAAACAAATATCTATGACTGTATCTATCCAGTGCATACAAAATATATGAAAAGGTAAGGCTCCATATGAGTGCACACAACCTAATACAGATTCTTCCCCCAACTGTCAAATAAAATAATTTATAAAAAAATGCTAAGAAGACAAACATTTCTGTAATAATGTAGTGCACTGCAGCATTAACAAAAGTAATGTGCATATTTCAAGGAAAAATTGAGTTTTCTTTTGTGAGATATCCACTTCCATGGAGGGCAATCAGGTATGTATCACAGGCTTATATTAATTTTGTGCACTAATAGTACAAAACCCTATGACCTTCCTAATAAGTAATACAACTGTTATATGAACTAAGTAGTCAACTTTTGTGATTAAACATTCCATTAAATGTTATGTGGAATTATTTAGAAACAGTTTCATTAGTCAATAAATAATTGATATACACAGCTATGCCAACAGCTAGTGAGAAAAATGCAGACAGTAATCCAGTCATTGTATTGTAAAATGTAGCCCATCAGTAAGTTTAAAATACATCAATTTGTAAAAAATCAAAATACCTTTACAGCAAGTCAGTTGTTAAACAAGAAACAAGTTTATCATACAAACAGAAGTATTCAGCTGTATAGATCCAGTCTCACCTATTTTGATTCAAGTTCCTTACCTATATGATTATATTTATATAGTGCAGATTCATCATTCTTAGCATTGTCAGTATGCATATGAGGTGTGAACTCATTTCTTCTTCTTCCTCTCTTTCGGCCGTTCCCGTTAGGGGTCACCACAACGGATTATCTGTTTCCATTTCTTCCTGTCCTCTGCATATTGCTCTGTCACACCAACCACCTGCATGTCCTCTCTCACCACGACCATAAACCTTATCTTAGGCCTTCCTCTTTTCCTCTTACCTGGCAGCTCCATCCTTAGCATCCTTTTCCCAATATACCCATCATCCCTCTTCAGCAAATGTCCAAACCAATGCAATCTCACCTCTCTGACTTTGTCTCCAAGTGTCCAACCTGGTGTGAACTCATTAGCATTCATGAATTCCATAATTTGGATGAAGTGCAGGGTAGGTAAACATGGCATAAGGACCTACACAATTGTGTGCACATACCTTAGCAGTTCAAGGACAAGCACTGAGAAGTGTTACTTGCTAAGGGCTTGCAAGTGTGAATGATTAGTCTGACTGCAGAAACAATCAGGGTTTCACAGTCAGTCTGCTTTGATGTACACTTACCGAGGGTGTGTCAGGGAGAAAAGACTTACACAAAACTCTGTGAGTACATTGACTTATTTATTTTATTTATTTTATTTTACATTTGTTGACCGGACTGGTCCAGCTGGATACATGTCCATTTTCAGTAGAGGCCCGGGGAGAAAAGCTCCACATAGAGATACATAATAGTACAATTACATAAAAGAAGTTATACAGTTTTAAGAAAAAATATTTAGGAAATGTAAGATAGTACAGTCAAAACGAAAATCCCCCTTTTTTTTTTTTTTTTAATAGTATTCCAGTTCATAGGTTACAGTGATAATTTATGCATAAAATGCTTATAATTAGTGTACGTAGGATAGATTGTAAATATTTCATATGAAGACATGAAGGAAGGGAGGGATTGAGTTAGGGAAGAAGAAATTAGCCAGGGTTAGTGCAGGTGCATAGCCAGTGATTATTGAGATGTGATTTTAGATGTTTTTTAAAAAGTAGGAGAGAAGTCTGAGCTGTGATTTCGGTCAGAAGTTTATTCCATAATTTTCCTACAGAGTTTGAGAACAAGGAGTCACCTGCTGAGTTGTTTGATTTAGTAGTGTTAATCAGTAGTTTGTTTGAGGAACATAAATTTTTGAGGTTGTTATATGGTGTGATAAGGCTAGAGAGTATAGGAGTGTTGCTAGGTTGATACAGGGTCTTGTGGGCTAAAGTAAGGTGGTAAGATTGAAGCTGGTTAGGGAATTCAAGCCAGTTTAAGTGTTTAAGATTTAAGCAGTGGTGGGTTCTGAAAGGGGAGCCTGTAGCAAATCTAGCAATATTATTGTAGGAAGTTGCTAGTTTCTTGAGGTTATTTTTGAAGATATTAGTATATATGGGAGCAGCATAGAGCAGAGTGGATAAAAGGTGAGTTTGAGCTATGGCAGACCTAGCTTCTGGTGAAAGATAGTTTTTGATGCGATAGAGGGATCCTAGTTTCTTATTAATTAATTTTATTGTATTATTTATGTGTATCTCGAAGTTTAGGTTGTTGTCAATTGTTATACCTAGCAATTTAGTGGTAGGGTCAGGTGAGATAAGGGTACCATTATTAGAAATAAGATTTATTTGTACAGGGGAAGGCTTTTGGGTTGGGGTGAAAAGTAGCAATTTAGTGTTTTTGGGATTTAGAAGAAGGCAGCGGTAGGAGAACCATTGTTCAACAGTGTTAAAGGCTTTTTGAGTAATTGACTGAAGTTCGGTTGGTGAGGAGGCAGAGCAGATTAATGTAGAGTCATCTGCGTACTGAATGCAGGTGGAGTATGGGATTTCAGATTGCAGGTCATTTATGAAGATAGAAAATAAAAGTGGGCCTAAAATAGAGCCCTGTGGAACGCCAAGGGAGATTGGGCGGTGATTGGATAGTTCATTTTGCCAGAGTACGGCCTGCTGACGATTGCCAAGGTAAGATGTAAACCATTTTAAAGATAGAGAATCCAAGGAGAGAGACTTAAGGGTGTGGAGTAGAAGTTGATGGTTGACCATATCAAAAGCTTTGGATAGGTCAATGAAAACTGCGGATGATAGTCTATTGTTATTATGGTTGTTGTTGATACAGTTTGTGAATGATAGCAGGGCAGTGGTAGTACTATGAAAAGGTCTAAAGCCATGTTGGCAGTTGGCAAGTAGGTTATTTATAAGAAGGTGATTGAGTATCTGCTTGTGAATGCATTTTTCCAAAATTTTAGCTATAGGGGATAGTAAAGCTATGGGACGATAGTTGGAGAAGTAATTGGAAATTCCACCTTTATGTAAAGGATGATATGTGACATTTTCCAGATTGATGACACTTCACCTTCTTTTATAGATCTGTTTATCAGAATGGAAATAGGGTAGGCTAGGGCTTTAGCACCTTTTTGCAAGAATTCTGCTGGGAGTTTATCTGCAGATGGGGAGGTAGGTTTTAACTTTTGGAGAAGGGAGGAGATGTAAGAAGTGGATACTGGTTGGGGGTGAAATTGTGGGGGTGGATTATGGGAAGATGTGGGCAAGTTAGATATATCAGGTGATAGGTGGCTAGCTAGAGTTTGAATGGTTTCTGTGAAGAAAGAGTTGAAGGCATTGACAGTTTCTTTTGGATTATTGGGGTTAGATCCTTGGGGACTGGGTGTGATTGATTGGCCTGGGTAGAGAAGATTATTAATACTAGCCCAGAATTTTTTAGGTTGTCTGGTAGAGGATTGTTGCAATTGTAGATAGCAATTCTTTTTATCTAGCAGGATGGCTCTTTTAGTACTGTTTCTGTGTTCTCTAAAGGTTTGATGGTCTGATGGATTCTTGGAAGTCCGCCATTTTGCCCAATATTTATTTCTAAGTAGGATTTTCTGTTTAGTAGTAATAGTAAGCCATGGGGCTGGTTTAGCTATGATTCTGATAGAACGGGTTGGAGCATGATGATCCAAGATAGCCAAGAATGTAGAATTAAAGTATTCCACGGCATTGTTGAGAGGGAGAAATTTTAGCGGAGACCAATTACATTGATTAAGTTCTGCTTGGAAAAGTTCTAGGTTGAAATGCTTTTTTGAGCGTATTGTTCGGAAAGTGTTTGGGAATGTTATGTTGGTTTTATGTCTAATAATATATGTCAGACAATGGTCACTAAGGTCATCAGGAAGGATGCTTGTTGTGTATGTTTGCTGTGGGGTATTAGTTAGTATCCAGTCTAAGGTGGTTGCCTTGTTATTGATTTTATTGGTTCTGGTATGGTGATTAATTAGTTGTGAGTAGCCATACAGGTTAATGTGAGTGGTAGGATTTGTATTTGTACAAGAGTTCCAGTCAATGCTAAAGTGCCCAAGAATAATGGTTTCTTGTGGGATATTACTAGTGAGCCAGCTAAGAATGTCTTCTAATATATTGCAGTTGTTCCCAGGGGGGAGATAGACACAGATGATATTTATGGCTTTACTAGTATTTAGCTGCAGTTTGGAGATTATTATTTCTGCACTAGCATTAGTAGGTAAGTTAAGGTTAAGTGTACTGACTTGTAGCTCAGTTTTATAGAGGATTGCTACTCCGCCTCCTTTTTTGGAAGTATGGTCGAGTCTAATAATATTATAGCCAGGTGGGGAGATTTCAATGTCTTTAATGGAAGGTTTTAGCCATGTTTCTGATAAACATAGGATATCAAATGGCTGAGTCTGTAAGAGAGCATGGAGTGTATGTTCAGGTGAGCAATAGAGAGTGAGTTGGTAGGTTTGGGAGGAGGAGGTTTTATAGTATCATTGTGGTTTGTAACTGTTGTGGGAGATGGATTATTTGGTCCTGGGTTAGGGTGAATATCACCATCTAATATAGATAGAAGGGGTGCTATAGGTTTAGGGTGCACTGGTTTGCTGTGGAAATCAAATAGTTTTCTAGTTTTTGGGTAAGAGAAGTTGATGTGAGTAATTCGATGATATTTTGGTAATTGGTAGCAAGGTATATAAGGGATATTTAGCCAGAAATGAGAAGAAGGTTTTGTTTGTGATGAGGTATGTTTGGAAGGTAGTAGGACAGGGTTATTGGGAGAGTGTTCAAATGAGGTAAGAAGGTAGGTAGAGGCTAGAGAGGGTAATAGGAGTAACCAAATTAAAGTTTGATTTTTGTGGGGGATTGTAGGGATATACATTTTTAAGGATGGTGATTTGAGTTGATCAGTGATAGTTTGGGAAAAGAATTTGGGTAAGGTAGAGAGAAAGGTGTAAGGAGAAGTGATTAGGGATAGATAGTGTGGGCAGGTTTTAGAGGAAAAGGGGGTGGGTGTAGTAATTATTTGGTTATGTGATTGAAGTAATTTTTATGGGGTGTGGTCTGTAGGTGGAATAAGTTTAGGAGCACTGGGGGTGGGTGGAATTTGGGGGTAGGGTAGGGGAGCGGAGTGAGCCCGAAGGGCGAACAGAGCGGGATCAGACAAGAGAGAGTTCTGCCAAGGAAGACAATCAGTGAGGTTGAAGAAAAATTCAGCAGATAAGTTTGGTAAATTTGAAGTTTGAGAGGGACAGAATGTTAGAAAGAAGTGGCTGGTAGGAAGAGATAAAGGCTGTTAGAGAGATAGTAGGTAAGAAGGATGCTAAAAGGGAAGGTAAAGACACAGTGGAAAAGCAGGGGCCAATGTGCTCTAGGTAGGAATAGCAGGTTTGTATCAAATTGGTAGGAATAGCATATAGAGTGATGCCACCTAGTGGTCAGGAATATAGATGCAAGAGCAAGGCCTTCTTTAGGTGATGGCAAGATAAGGGAAGGATAAAAGTGGGACAGAAGGAAAGATAGGACACGTATTAGAATTAGGGAAACGTGCAGGAGATTAAAGTAAGTGGGGGGGTTGACTGCTGACTACCTAGACTTGGAAGCTTAGGCTAACCTAGCAGAAGCTAGGTAATTAATCAGGTTACAAAAGTGACATTAGTTATCTGCGTACATACTTTCACTGCTTTAAAGTAAGGGAAAGTTTCTCTGGGAGCCCGTAACTACTTCCTGAGGTGGATTAATTTCAGTGGCGACCAGCAGATAACATTCAGTTGTTTGCTGTAGGGGCAAAATGATGTACAAAGCTAGTGAAATGTAGAAGGAGAGAAAAGAGAGAAAAAAAAGGGGGTAAGGCATACAGTACATACAACAAGCGGTAGGTTAAAAACAGCATACAATATTACATTCAGAGAGTATTAGTTGTTGAATAAAAAATACAACTGTACTCTAGGTTACAAACCAGTAACTGATATGGAAAAAAAGGGTTACATTTGCTAATAAGTAACAGACAACATTTTCAGACAAAGTAAAAAAATCTCACTTTCAGTTTCTATGCCTCTAATAATGGAAACAGAGTGCTGAGAATTTACACTACCAACTAACTGGATAATTAGATATCTTAAACACAGTATTAAGGGAAATGTATCCCACTCTACACAAACGGGGAATATAACTTTTAAAACATTATACATTTATTGCTGCCGATTGAAGGATGTCCCTGTGGTAAGTCATATAGTGCGCTAAGCTGAAACAGTAAAGTCATCTAGGATCAACTTAGATGAACAGTATTCCTAACATTTATATGAATTGTTTGTGACTACACTTTGTACCTCTGAGTAAAATCTGTCTACAGTTCTAAGGGAGTAAAATACTTATTGAAACATATATCCACAGCAATAAAAATAACATGTCAGTCTTGTTAGAGGAGCATAGATAAGGGAATGATACTCACAAAATAAAGAGAGAAAAAGAGCTACAGTGTTGCAATTTCTTATTTTTTGCTATTTGAGGAAAGACTATCTTAACCATTGCCAATATCACAGGCATTCACACATCTAACTGTAAATTACATAGGACAACTTTTAGAACTTTGTTCTGTTGCATCTGTAATGTTAATTGATACTGTGTCACATTTTGAGTATATGCAATCTACTTTTATCTTCAGAGTATATGCATGTGCCTGTGTCAAATATAGATAGTAACCTCAAGTTAGTGTTGTGAATGCCCTGGTGTCATGAGATTCAGTTCCAGAAAGGGTGTTGTTTGTATGAAGGAGTACATGTTCATGTTGCAAGACAACAAAGATGAGGAAACTTCAGAATTGTACATTTTAACTACTTGTGTTACAATGTTTTCTCAATTTAAGAATTTTTTTAAGTTTCTCTTCATCATTTGCATGCCGATCTTGACTGGCAGTAGTCCCTAGTTATGAACTAAAGTTTATGTCCTAAGAAAAAAGTGAAAAATTGAATTTGGGCCAACTAAAGTACAAATAAGCCTGGTTGCAGTGTGGCCATCAGTACTCTGGATAGTACATGGTTAATACATTCCACCTCTCAGCTAATATCTCTGTAACACAAGGAGTTAATGAAGTGAGCTTCGAGAAAACGTCCACATGATGGGTTCAAATCCAATTTAAAGATATTTTTATGACTGGATTCAGAACAAATATTGACTCCCAATATTGCATATGAAATGAAGAGACTTAAGCATGTGATACATGATAAATATCATACAGTAGTCCCTATGAATTGATGTTACAAAAGTGTTCATAGGTCCACAGGCAAATACTAGGCTTTCAATCTGTCAAATATGACAAGCATAGCCAGTAAATAGAGGTCAGAATCAACCCATGTACTTTCTAGCCCAAAGGTAAAGATATTAACCATTATGCTGATCTCTCCCCCTAAGAATTATGGTTAGTTACTTTACTCTAAAGGAGAATTTCTTTATTCCATTTCTTTTTTTTTTCAAAATATTTTTATTGAGTTTTAAACAATCTTGAATTATACAGTAAATATAAACACAATAATAATAATAATAAGAACCAATAAAATTAAAACACAACAAAACAAAACAAAACTATATACAAAGTCCATAACTAAAAAAGAGTCCTTATTAAAACTAATATTTATCTAAAAGTTCTTTCAATTTCAACCATGACAATTTTTTATGAGTGATATTTGGTGTTCTGATGTAGTCTGCTTGTAATTCCCTATTACAGATCATTTTGACTAAAGAATTAAAATCTAAGAATGAGAGGTGACTCTGGCATTCTTAATTTATTGTAACAAATTTTCTTGCAACTGCAAGGAGTAACCATAGAAGATATGTTTGTGTTTTTGGAATTGAGTCTGGTATTGGTGCATTAAACAAAATTAGTGAGTCTGATACTTCATAATTTTCTGACCACAACCCTTTAGTAAAATCTTTAAATTCAGACCAAAATGGTATTACCATTGAACATTTTAGGAACATGTGCATCTATTCAGCATCTAGTGTTTCTTTACATCTCCAGTACTTAATTATCTCTTTGTTATACAGTAATGCTATTTTGTGCGGGTTTAAAAAACTTCTATGAAGTAACTTCCATGTAAAGATTTTCCATTATGTGGAGGTAGATGTATTATTTATAGAATAAAAAAACTAAAGATGTATCAGTTTCAGAAAAAAAGTTTATTATTAATTTTAGTTCAATAGCTCCAATAGGTGCCTTCTGAGGAGTGCATTTCAGTTCTCAAGTGTTTATAAATCATAGATGTAGTCTTAGAACTAGTCAGTGAGTTAATTCTGAAAAACATGGATAATATTTTAGGGATTATTATTGAATTGATACTTAGACTACATTTTAATTCATTTGCAAGAAATTCCCCGAATATTTGTATATTTAGCCAATTATATTGTTTAAAGTTATATCTTGCCAAAATATAGTTTGAATCATGAGTCTTATTATTATTCAAAAACTGATACCAATAGTTTAATCCATTATTTTTCATTGTTTTTAGTTTAGTTAAATTAAAGGAGTTTAAACAACCTTTAGTAAATGCTATTGGAAACATTAGAAACAATGTATTTTAATTAAACAATTCTTGAACATTGTTTTTGAATGAAAGGGGTACATTTCATGTTTTTTTATTATTGAATATTGGATGTTTTAGAAATAGGAATATCTTATCTGCATCAGAGAAAAACAGATTATCCTCTTCTACTATAGAGCTAGATATTAATAGAGAATTATGAATAGTTTTCCATCTTGATGAATATTCAACATTTAGACAAAAACTTATTAAGTTAAGAGTGATTGAGTCAGTATATAATTCAATATCTGGGAATGCAATTCCTCCTTGTTCCCAGCTTTTATAATGCCAGAAAGAGCTGATTCTTGGTTTCTGTGGGTGCCATAGAAATGTTAATAGTTATGAATTAATTTGTTTAATTAACTTTTAGGTAGGGGCAGCTATTAATGCTTTCATAAAATTTTTGGTAGAATACCTATTTTAATCTACATCAACCTTTCATCAATTATAAAGAATTGTTTATTGTACTCTTGTAATTGTTCAATACATTTGGCTAAATTATTATAGGGTATACTTTATTCCTGCAAAAGCTGAATCGGTCGAATACAATTCGAGCAACACATAATGAGCGAACGCAAATATGTCAAATGCACTAAACCGTGAAATTCAAAATCTCAATCTCTCATAGTTGGTCAACCCCACTGCCCGCAACATACTAGGTTCATAGGTTCATAGGTTCATAGGTTCATACTAGGGCTCTATGCCGAGGGCATTTGCAGCCCTAGTTTTTGCTTACTTTCACCCTTTTTTCTTTGGGAACTATATGGGATTATTTTGCTTTGTTGTTCCTCTGTTGACATGAGAGCTGGGGGTAATCCCTGGGGTATATCTGTGATCTCCATTCCCATCCATTGGTCAGACTCTTGAACAAGGCCAGCGAGAGGTGCTCATATACTCTATATATATGGGTTTATTTTTGGTGATGAATCTATCTCTGTCCTCTCTCCTATCCTCTTAGATGCCATGTCGAGGTAAATCGTCGCGCCCTGGCGGATCTGGATTTTTGTGGCTCTTTTTATTCAAGATTTTTTCATCAGACATTATATTATTCATCTGGGTGTGCCTCATGGCCTTGTACCCTAAGCAAAAAATAGAGCTGGAAGAGCTGAGTTCTTCAGCATGGGACAGATGTTTAAGACCAGTTAGCAGCATAGGACAGATGTTTAAGACCCTTTATCCTTTGCAAGTGGAACTTCAGATGAGATCCAATGGGGGTGCTGCAAGTGTCATTGGTCTGATGATGATGGGTACTATGGAATGAGAGACCCTTGACTTGATGAGTGCCAGGAGACTATGATGATCCTCCCTGCATGATAGAAGGTCTTGATGCTTCAGGTGGGTACATGGAAGGTCTTCCTAACTACTCCCAGATCGTGTCGAATGACAGACTACTATCAACCTGGGTCCCCAGGAGTCTGTGCAGATACCTGTTTTCTGCTGGCTGGGAGGGCATTTCCCAGTACTACCTACCAAAACACAGTAAGAAACAACAAATGCACATACTAACCAAAACCCTACTTCTAACCCTACACTAAACCCTACATACACAACTATCTATGCACTATCCTTAACCCCTCCCAAACCCTAAGGTCTGTAACTACCGCACACTTACCCTACGGAGCTATACCCAAACAAACTAAATATTCCACACACATACACTTAACAAAACCGTACACTAAACTTTACATACATTACCTATCTATGCACTTACCTTAATCCGCACCCTAACCCTAAGGTCCGTAACTATCGCACACTTACTTTACAGAGCTATTCTGCAGATGTACAAGTAAAAAACAAGTGGTTTCAGGCAAAGTACTTCCCAAGAAAAATTGCAAAATTCTGTAGTAAATACAAAGGAAGCACTCCACGGCTGGCACAACACGAACAATTTATTGGTTTAACAAATAAACTGGTTAGCGCTTTCACGTTCAAATAAAACGTTTCTTCAGACCTCAAGAAGCACATTCCCATTTTGCATTTATATACAATATTGAATACTCATTATCCTATTAAGCATAGTGATAATTGCATTTAAAGTGCAAGTAGTGCTTAAAGAAACATATATCATTAAAATACAAATAATATCTAAAAACATATACTATAAGTTTTAAAATATGTAATTTTAAGACAACATTCTAAAACAATAAAATCTATATAACAATAAAAAACTGAAATCATTAATCTAAATGATCTCAAAGTGAAACATGCATCAAAATTCATAATACAAAGACATACATTGGAATGAAAAATGTGTATATTATGGTATGACTATATTGGGGTTTTTTAAAAATATATGGGCTTAGGTTTATACATATAGGAGGGAACCCATTGCATATGATCTCTGTGTTGGTGTTTGTAATGTATTGTTGAACTACTCAGAATGAGAAATATGATGTCAGCTAACAGAAATGTATAGATATAAAGTGTCTGACTTGGGGAAATCACTAGAGAAAATCTCAGCGGGAATAATCAAAAATTATGGATCTTAATCAATGGAACGGTAGTGGATCAAAATGTGTATAGTCATGTAAGGGACATATTGGATCAATGCTTATATGGTCTGGCCATAAGGAATGGTTTTAATGAAACTTTATCATTCAAACCATGTCCTTTGTGGGCCTGAAGTCTTATGATCCATTTATTTTCTTTCTCTTCCGTATAATTTTTAATGTTACCTAGTCTATCTGTTCTCATAATCAATTCCAATACCATGAACTTAAATCTATGTCTTGTCCCTTCCATAATGACATGCTTCGCTAATGCATTGTTCTCGTTTTCTTTGTTAATAGCGTAAATGTGTTCCCTAACCCTTTCTCTCAGGGTTCTGTTTGTTTTCCCTATATAAAATGATGAACAACATTGGCATTGCGCTATGTATATAAGATCCCTAGATCTGCAATCTGCATATTTGTCAAAAACAATTCTCTTTCCATTGTCTGGATGTATAAATTCATTACCATTTAGCATAAAACTACATTGATTGCAGTTCCTGCAGGCAAAAGTCCCTTTCCTTGTTGACTGTAGAGCTTTATCACTACTATCATTGTTATGTTCATAGCAAAGTAGCCTTTTCAGGGATTTCATATTTTTATAAGTAATGTTGGGCCTATCACCCACTATTTCCTTTATCCTGTCATCTACCATTAGTAGCTACCAATTCTTGTTTATTATTTCTCTTATCTTATTGTTCTTGTTTGTGTATGGTATAATTAATTGGGTTTGTGTATTGTATCCAACTTTGTTTGAATTTCCTTTTTCTCTATTACCATACCTATGGAGATATGGTTTTCCTTTGTCCTCTCTAGATTGGTCACATTCCACAAAAATCCTCTCGGTATTAACCTTGTCATAGCCCCTCATTACAAAATTCTTCTTCAATGTTTCTTGTTGTTCATTGTGTCTTGTTTCATCTGTTACCAGCCTAGAGACCCGTAGTGATTGATTTTTAACTATGTTGGGGAAGATATGTCTGGGATGCATACTATCCTGGTGTAATAGATTATTTCTCCAACATTCCTTTCTATAAAGATCTGTATCAATTCTCATTCCATTCTTCGTGATGCGTACATCCAAAAAATCAATACTCTCAATAGAGAAAATATGTTGAAATCTCAAAAAGTCCGTTGTTCCATTGATGTAAGTAACAAACTCATTCAACATCTCTATTGTGTTGCCCCAAACAAGAAAGATATCATCCACAAAACGCTTGTAAAATTTTATACTCTCCGAATATGGATTATTATTTTGTATGTAGGTCTCTTCCCAGTATGCCATCACCAAGTTGGCAAATGACTTGGCTACTGGTGTCCCCATTGCTGTCCCCTTTTTCTGTAGATAATATTTCCCATTGTACGTAAACACATTATTCTCTAGGATTATTTCTAATATCATCATATATCTTATTACTAGATTACTCGGAATGTCCTTTTGAATAAGTAATAGTCTGACACAATCAATCCCTATATTGTTTGGAATGCATGTAAAAAGGGACGTCACATCTAGTGTTACCAAAATATCCTTCTCAATGTTGCTATTACTATCAATATAATCTGCATAACCATAGAGAAATTCCTCTGTGTCCCTTAGCACAGATTTAGTATCACTCAGGATGGGTTTCAACTGTTTCTCCAAATAAATTGAAAGGGGCTCTGTTGCCCATCCCTTTCCAGAGACAATTGGTCTCATAGGAGGGTCATATAAATTTTTATGTACTTTGGGTAGCCCTCTATATGATGGTATAAGTGGTTCTTTGACCAAAAAAATACATGTATAAATCATTATCAATTATATTGCAGAGTAACATATCATATAACATCTCTTGTATATTTCTTATCACTCTATTGAGAGATGCACCATTTAAAATTTCATATGTGTCAGTTTCATGCAGCAGTTCATCCATTTTTATTGCATACATCTCTTTGTCCATTCTATTCTGCAGATGGGCCAACTATGCAAATTCGATATTTCCACTTTTGTGGTTTAGTGCGTTTGGCGTACTCGCATTTTGCTCGTTATGTGTCGCGCGGATTGTATTCGACCGATTCAGCTTTCGTGGGAATAAAATAGACCCATTATTATAATGTTCTTTATGTGATTCATTCCAGTTGGATTTTATAGTTACCCCTACATTTTTGAGTTGCTCATTTCCCCAAATAAAATTATTATTTTGCTTTAACAAAGGTTTTTTTTTTACTTATTGGAAGGGTCTCTGCTTTATTTTGATTAAATTTTAAATTGGAGACTGCTTCAAAGATATATAGGGAATGTAGAATATGTTTTAAGGATGTGTCCATGTCTCCAATGGTCAATAAAATATCATCTGCAAAGAGTTGTAACGTAGAAGAATAGTTTGTACTTACTGAAAAAAATTTTATTTTAGAATTTGCTCTTATTAAATTAGCTAATGGTTCAATTGACAGAGCAAATAAAAGAGGAGACAATGGGCATCCTTGTTTTGCACCTTTCATTACTTTTAAGGGTCCTGAAAGATAAGCATCAATTTTAACATATGAAATTGAGTTTTTGTAAATCCTAGTTATTAAGTTAATAAAATCAGGGGGAAATTATATTCTTTAAGGACTAAAAAAGATAAGACCAATTAAAAGAATCAAATGATTTTTCTATGTCCAAACTAATTATTGAAAGTTCTTTCTTTTCCTTATTTGCAAAATCTATTAATGAGAACAGTCTTATAACATTATCCTGAGCTTTCCTATTTAGAATAAAACCTGTTTGGTCTTCATCTATTAAAGTTGATAGGAACTGGTTTAATCTTTTAGCAAAAATGGACATAAAAATGTATAATCTACATTTAAGAGGGATATGGGGTGATATGAAGAAAAAAGTTTTGTATTTTTATCTTGTTTCAGTATAGGAGAAATCATGGCATATTTCCATGAAGACAAGCTACTTAAATTATTTATAACTTTTTTGAAAGCTTGTAATAAGATTTTCAGTGTATTGTCTGGTATTAACTTATATATTTCTGGCATTATTCTATCTAATCCTGGCGATTTATTATTTTTGATATTTTTAATTGAATCTTTTATTTCTTTAAATGATATTGGTTTGTTTAATTTTGTGTTTTGTTCTTTTGTTAATTTTGTATTTACATTTTCTTTAAGACATGTGTCCCTTAGATCAAAATGAATTGGAATGGTGTTAGCTCTATTTATTTCTTCATAATGTTTTTTTTTTAAAAATCTCCAAAATATCTTCTAAGTCCATGACATTCTTGGTTTTATTATTAACTTTATAGGAAATCTCATTAATGTGGTTTCTATTCCTGATCCCTTTAGATTTTACAGCTATTCTATGGAGACTCTTTGAGGTTTACTGAATATGACTGTATCTTTAGTTTCTCCAAGTTTGTTGCTACCTTATGATTCAGTATTTCAACATATTTCAAATTGAGTTGTTTTAATTTTGCATTTGTGTTTATATCTTTTGTCTTAAGATGACGTCTTGCGTTATTTATTTTTATTTGTAGATCTAATAATTCTTTGTCCCATTGATGTCTCTTATTTAAGTACCAGGTGTTGATTCTTCCATAGAGATATGCTTTCAGTGCATCCCATATTATAGTTTTGGAGGATACACTATTATCATTATTCTCCAGAAACAAATTTAGTTATTTTAATAGCCACTCCTTAAACCCATTTATTTTAATTATGTATACTGGAATTCTTTGCCAAAACCCTAAGTTAATTGGTTTAAGATTAACATTAAAAGCTATTGCATTGTGGTCAGACAATAGACAAGCAATGATAGAGACAGCTTGTGTTTTGGAAAATATTCTATTAGAAATGAAAACTTTATAAATAATGGTTTGTGTCTCAAACCTCAATGAGTAATGTGTATAATTTAAAGAATTCAAAGCTTTTAAATCATAAATGTCTCTCAAATTAGTGGTATCAAGATATTTTTGCAATTTCTTAGCAGCAGCTGTAACACAAAATTTCCCATTTTTAGTAGTATCTTTTTCTGATAAGATACAATTAAAATTGCCTGCTAATTTTTTTCTCCCTTTGACATTATAGTAATTCATTCTAAATACTTTCTCACTATTTTAGCACCAATACCAGGAATACAATAAACATTCACCAGTTTAAAGTATTTATTGTTAATTTTTAACACAGCAAGACTCAACATTCCACTTTTATCTGAATATGTGTCTATTATCTTAGTGGGTGACAAAGATTTTTTTCACAATATCATATTGCCCCTTCTTTTAGCATGAACATGTGACTCCACAAGAATAATATAGTCTTTAAAACATGTTTTCTTTATGTCTTTCTCTATGAGATGTGTTTCTTCACAAAGGCTATGCCAACTTTATTTATTTTTTAGATATTTATTAAGACTTCCTCTCTCTATAGGGTTATTAAGTCTGTTTACATTTAAAGACATACATTTATATGCATTCATTTTGAATCAATGTCATAAGAGCAAATGTTGTGTTATGGACCCATTCTAAACCTATTTCCAAACTATTTGCAAAACCTACCATGGAATATTTAATTCCTATTTTGATGATATTATCATCAAAACTACTTTCTACCAATCTCCAAACAATACTTCAATCTTTCCTAGTGCGTCTGCCTTTATATATATATATATATATATACATATATATATATATATATATATATATATATATATATATATATATATATAAGTACTTGTTAGGTTTGGTCAATGAAGAAGAAATTATTAGTTCAAGTGAGTTATTAATCTCAGTTTCTTGTAAAAGATCAAAGTGTTTAAATTATGGGCCAGATTCATGAAGGCTTGCATGGAGTCTAAGAGTGGAGTAAGACTCCATGCAGCCAACATGTCTGCCGAGCGATCCAGGAACAGCCGGCAGGGGTGTGCAAGAGAGCTTCTAAAACGACTCTTACACGGACAGGGTTAGGTTATGCAAATTACCTCATTTGCTGCCGAAAGCTATGCAAATGAGGTAAATTTGCGATCCAGGAAACACTAACCTGTCCGAGTAAGAGTAGTGTTATTTGCAGAAATGTACTCAGTTGTCAACTGAGTACCGTTCTGCAAATAACAAAATAGAGCTGTGACAGCTCCAAATAAAGGATGCATCCAGTTGAGGAAGCATGCCAATGGCCAAATATACTGCCATTGGCATTTTTTCCCGTTGCAAAATAAAAAAAAAAAAATTTTTTACCTCGATCTCCGATGTTTAAGCATAGCGCAGCGCCACGCAACCGTGCTGCACTCTAAAAATCAGAAAAACAAAAAATAAAAGACACAAATAGGGAATTTATTCAAAATATTAATCTGCCATGCAAGTGAATGGCAGGCTGAAGACAACATGGCTACTGAGTAGAAGTTGCTAAGAGGGGAAGCTCAGTCTGAGAGATGTAACTAAGCATTAGTAGGCAATCCTATGCAAATGAGGATAAGGATAGTGAATCCCAATATTCCCTGCTATGTGAACCATGTCCCTCGAGTGTACGAGTTGGAAAAGGGGAGTAACAGAGTAGGAGATGGGTGACATCATGAGGGGTATGTATGAAAAAGACTGCAAGCTTATTGGATCAGAGTGGCATGTGGTTGCTGTGAGTTACTCAGGACTAAAAGAGGTGTGTCTACAGTTGTCTAAACTGAAATCAAAAAACTGAAGGTGTACACTGTGGCTATCACTAAAGTTTCTTGCAAAGCTGCTTACACTGTGTGCGCATGTGTGTGAACACGTGTAAATCCGTTTAAGACTGTGTGCGCATGTGTGCGCCCGTGTAAGCCTGTGTAAGGCTTTCTAAGCAAGTATACACAAATGTGCACCTGCGTAAGCCCGTGTAAGCCTGTGTAAGCCTGTGTGCACGCATGTGAGCGTGTTTGCGCTTGTTTGCATGGCGCTGCCCCCTGTGGAAATAGAAATGGGAAAAGGAAGGAAAGGAAGTTGTAGGAAGTTAACCAAGGAAAACTAGCAGAGCTGTCAGGTGAAATCAATCAGAATCAGCCAATTACACAGGCAGTACACTAGCCCAGCCCAGCCCAGCACCTAAAACTCTGCAAACAACATTACCCCATGTTTTCTCAGAAACACTGCAACACTGCAGTCAACAAAGAGAAGTGAAAACTTAAAAAAGCTTAAACTGAGACATAAAAATGTTAGGGGCTGCCATTGCTGTTATAATGCAACATGTGCAAAATGCTGAGGGTGGTGTCATTGTGAATGCTGCTGAGCAACCCACAGTGAGGAGACGGAGAAGAGTGTACGGACCCAGGGTAACCTGCCAGGGGCTACATGAGCTGGAGATAGTGGAGCGCTATAGAGTGGACAGAGACCACCTGCAGCAAATTGTTGAGCTGTGCAGGCCACTCCTCACACACAGAACCAACAGTGGGTAACCCATCCCAGTGGAAACCAAGGTATGTGTTGGCCTAAGAATACTAGCTACAGGTACCATCCAGAGGCCAACTGGTGATATGATGGGGATTTCACAGGCATCAGCATCAAGGGTACTGCACCAGTTCCTGAATGCCATTTCAGCACATGTCAGTGATTATGTATATTTCCCCAATTCCTGTGAGGTATTGGCCAGCAATATGCGTCTCTTCCAGCAAATAGTGCAATACCCTGAGGTAGTGGTTGCAATTGACTGCACACACATACACATCAAAGCACCAGCTGGTGAGCGGGGTAGGGTCTACATCAACCACAAGGGCTTCCACTCCATCAACTGCCAGGTCGTGTGTGATGCCCAGGGCATAATACTGAATGTGTGTGCTGGCTGCCTTGGAAGCTACCACGATTTCTATATCTGGCATCTGTTGCAGCTGTACCAGATATTTGCAAATGGGGACATCCCTGACGGTCACCTAGTGGGGGATGCTGGATACGCACTGGAGCCGTGGCTGATGACACCCATCAGAAATGCACACACACCTGAGCAAGAATGCCATAATGAGGCACACGCACAAACACTAAATGTAATCGAGCATGTGTTTGAGATGCTCAAGTCACAGTTCCAGTGCCTGGACACATCTGGTGGAGCTTTGCAGTACTCACCATCTACATGTACCCAAATTGTCATGGAATGTGCCATGCTACACAATCTGATCTGCAAAAACAGCTGCAGCAGGAACAGCCTGGGGCAGGGCCAAACAGCCCCCCACCATTGCCAAGGCCTACACAGGCACAGCGTGACTCGGAGGAGGAATAACCTGAGCCTGCCCCAGTAGGTAGAAGGAGGCATGCCCAGTATGCCTTGTCTTTGGCAAAGATGCAACACATAGCACATACACTGGCTCAGTAGGAACCCTGGAAATTATACCTCTCACTGACTCGCACATAAAATAAAAGGGATGCCCAACTTGACACTACTTGTTTCCAAACATGTATAGGGAGTCTAGTATGTGCATCTGACATAGGCAGCTCTGCAGCACCACCTGAGGCATGATTGCTATGTTTTACGCAATATAAAGCAGTGCTAAGCAGCTTTTACCAATATGTAGTATATGTAAACAAAACTGCTCATGGAATGTTGCCCAAGGTCGGCCAAAGCTGAGCAAAGTCAGTTAAACATGTTCATATCTGCTTTACTGTACCTTAAGCAGTCTGGTATGGCCAGCATGAAAATAAAAAGCAGTGATAGGGATTGAACCCAGGATACTATGCACTAGAGTCACAGTACTGAACCACTAAGCCATAGGTTCATAGGTTCATACTAGGCTATCTGCCCGAGGGCATTTACAAGCCTAGCCCATAGTTTTGTGGCTTACGCCACCCCTTTAGTATGAGGAACTATACCCATTATTTTGCTGTGCCTCTGTTGAGCAGTGACACTGAGGTAATCCCTGGGGTATATCTGCGATCTCCCATCCATTGGTCAAGATTTCTCTTGAACAAGGCCAGCGAGGTGCTCTGCCTCACATATACCGGGATTTTATTCCACAGCATAGGGAGTCTTTGGGTGATGAATCTATCCCTCCAGCACGTCCTATTAATAGCCGTGTCGAGGTTTAAGTCTCCCGCCCTTGTGGCTCTGACGGATCTAGATTTTTTGAGGTGAACCATGATAGCATTACAGTGGTACAGACACAGCAGGACAATTGTACACTAATGCAAACACAAAGCAATGCTGTATCATGCCCCTAATGAGGCAAATGGGTAACCTCACCCACATGCCTATGCAGACAGAGAACATCAGGCCAGGCGTTGTAATGTGGGTTGTGTAGGCTATGAAGTCGCAAGCTAATATATGTGGCAATGGATGCTAAGGCCTGTAGTATACTAGTATGCCTCAAGCCAGTATGATAGGCAACAGTACAGACTGTAATGGTGTCCTGTACATAGCAGTGCAGGCACAGCAAATGTGTATAAGTGTCAGGTGAAACCCACATCCTATGTACACCCACAGTAACAATCCGGTGTACCCACGGTTAGAAATGTACAAAGAATAGATGTCCCCCCTGTATGTAGAAATGTTGATAGGTCTATGCAAAGTGTCTCATGGAAGCCCTGCAGGCACAGCATGATCCCTGTTGATCTATGACACAAAGGTGAGCCTTGCTGTAAAAATACACCTTGATTTACCATACACATATGGTATAAATGTGTATACTGTGCGTGCTCACACATTCCAACAAATATAGTGGATTTCAATCTGCATCACACTGAAAAGTCATACTGGGCATGCTCACACAAACAAATAAACCAAATGTCAGGCAGGAAGATTCTGAAAGGTCATACTGGGCATGCTCACACACTTAGGCTAAATACGGATGTGATGATAAGGGATCTATGGACAAACATGTATAGTCATCTCTACTTCCAGAAACACATTCACAAAGTGGTCTGAAAATCCTGCTATGTGTGCACACAAACTGCCAAGGTCTGTGCATGTAGATCAAAGGAGGTTTTCACTACTCAGCTGTCATCAGACCTGTCAGAGACTACCACAACACACTTGCGAAGAATCTGACTAGGCACGGTCATCAACTAGAAAGAACAATGAAGAAGTTTAACAAGAGGATTACTGGCCTCAAATAGTTGCCTCATGCAGCAAGAATGAATGTAACCCAAGCTGTACTCAGTGGCATACTGTCTACACAGCAGATCTCTGCCCAACAGACAGGTCCATGTCATGGTTACACTCAGATCTGTTCTGAGTTACAGCTCAATGGCACAAAATGTACAGAGCCAACTGATATTGGCAACATCCTGGCAGATAGGATCAGTGTTAACTTTACTCCCCTCTCACCCATGAAAGAGCACATGTCTATAATGGAAGACTGCAAATTTGCTGTCATCATGGCTGCACAGGTAAAAAACACTCTCCAAAGCCAGTATAACAGCAGCCATGGGACTAGATAACTTCCCAGGCTGTGTAGTATCTACTTCTCTGAAGTAAACATTAACATGGAGGTTCTATGGCTACTGACATTTCCAGAGGACTGCAAACTATGAGCCATCATTGTAAACACTAAAGATGTGGACATCCTACAAAAGGGCCTCACTGAGACAGATGGCTGTTATTTAAGCCATGGGCTGTAGCTCAATGCCAAAAGGTGCATTATCATCAAATTTGTTAAAATCTCTGTAGCCAAGAACTACAACATAGGTGGTAGTATACCTCACACTTTAAGCGCGACAAGAGACCCTGGGTCACGGGTGGACAGTGGACACAACTGTGATAAGCACATTCCCACAGTAGTCAGGAAACCCTCTTATGTGGCGCACCTCATCACAAAATGTGTCTCATGCAGAATAAAAGAGGACATTGTTCCGCTCTACTCACCACTCACTAGAACTATAAAAGAGTACAATGCCACTGTTGATATGTACGTCACAAGACAACTACAACAACTGGAAAGCCAGCAGCAATACCTCACAAAGAGCATTAGTGGCCTGAAATACATGCCATACACAGACCATCGCCAAATGCTCCATCTGTACTCCCTTGCATATCGCCTACTCAGAGGTGTTCACAGCGTAACATCCAAAGCTATGTCAAACATGCAGCTGTTGGACATGATCCACGTAAAACACTCACAATCACCCTGACCTTTAGACTCAAGACCACGAGTGAAATGCAAAAGGAAGTGGTGTAGCCATTTACCTTATGGATATCCACACCTCCAGGTTACTGCCACAGCGTGAGGCCTTGGAGACCATGCAAGCACTACTAACATTGGACAAAGCTGCTCATCAGATGGTAGCCTGCAACAGATCATGTACCTTGTCTCAGGAACCTCACTCAGTATTCTGGAGAACAAGGGCAAATATAAAGGTCCTATCAAACACCATTATATGAGGAGATTACAGCTACCCAAACAATGAGTGGGTGAATTATTTGTATACAATGTCCTTTGCCCAATGTGTCCTAGAGTTAAAAAACTCTAACACCCTGGAACAACTGGTCAGCATGCCCACTAGAGGTGACAACATAAGGGACATGATCATCACCAACATGGGGTACCAGTGTTCCACAACAGAGATAAACCCATCGCTTGTATTATCAGATCATTAAGTAATCACACTGGACATCCACATCCCACCACCACACCCAGTCAATGAAACCACTGTGAATACATTTTCAAAAGCAAACAGCACACTTCCCAAGACCAAAGTGGAAAGTCCCAAAGCCCTCTTGCTATAGGATAATGGTATACAATCTGCCAAATCATTTACAAGTGCATCCTATGAGCATCTACAGGGATGCATGGATCGAGACATCACAAATAAAACCAAGATGCACTCCTCCAAAAATAAGAAAATGATCTGGTGGTCGTTGCCCATAAATAAGCTAGACAACAGAAGGAGGAAACTAACACTTGATAGAGCCAACTTCACTAAAGGAAAGGCATCACTGATCATTATTAGGATGAAACAATGATCGCTCATAAAATAATCCAAGCACAGTTTCTAAAGACAAACTGCCAAGGAATGTAAGAATAACAACCACAAAGCCTTCTGTAGCTATATCACACATGTAGGTGTCAACTTCCAAATATGTTGTCAGCTACTGAAAAAAGTAGTGACATACACCAAACCAACTTTCATTGCCCACACCCAGGGGGACAAGTGCAGTGTAAACTCCCCCCATCATCCCCAAAAGGGCCTGTGTCTATCACAGAAGGATGCAGTGACACAGACATCACGGACATGCATGTAAAGACAGCCCTCATCAAAGCAAAGAACATAGCATCAATGTGACTGTAAGTTGTCCCAGGCTGCATCTTACACTAGGCCCACAAGGAACTACACCCTCACCTACATTCGCTGTCCAGACTCAAGCGTATCACAGGCTATGTACCCAAAGAATGGCATACACTAACAGTCATCCAGCTCCACAAAGGGTGTGCCAAAACAGAACCTGGAAACCATTGCCCAACATGTGTACTCAGCCTGGTCTACAGAGCTATTGAGCAAATCGTCATGGAACCCATACACTGAGACATTGGAGATCTCCAGACACTGGACTCTACACAACTTCACCTTGTTAAAGGCATAGCCTGGCTCCCAAACCTAGTTGACTTATTTAAAACAGTTACCATGAACATAGATGGAGGTGAAAGTAGTCCACACAGCCCACCTGGACCTCACTAACAGCTTACCACACCATTCCAAACTCTGTCATCATGGACAAGTGTACCAGCTTGAACATGAACAGCTATGTCACAGGATGGGTGGCCAAGTGGCTCACAGATCAAACACACATTTTCATAGTTGCAGGTGCCATGTTCAACTCTAAACCAGTCACACATGGCATCACACAGGTCTTGGTCCTGGGACCCCACCTGTTCAGTCAATACTGCTCAGAGGTACAGGCAAGCATGACAGGTGTAAAGCTGAACAGATTTGCAGATGGCTGGAAACTGTGGTCCATAATTTACTGTACAGCTGACAGAGACATCCTCCAGGAGTGTCTTACAGAGACAGATACCTGGTGTCAAAAAAATGCCCTCAAGCTGAATGGCAAAGAATGCATAGTCATCCCCTTTGGGTAATACAAAGTGCACACAAATTACCACATAGGTGGTAATCCAGCATGTATGGAGAAAGTAATTATGGCCCTGGGGACACAGGTAGATAGTAAACTCACCTTTGATGATCACATGGCCAAAGTGTTTAGACATTCGTTCAATGTAGGCCATCTAATGTCACCTAATGTAACGCACTTCATGTAGTCTGATGATGTCACCATCCTACAAATATACCTGTGGAAGAACCCCCCCCCCCAGTGATATGTATAGCGCATTGTGTTAATGTGTACTCCTCTAGTATCATGAAGTAGTTAGGTAGGGGTTTGAATCCTGCACTTGGCAACTGTGGGTTTGTGTGTGTTCCCCTTGGGAAGGAGCAACCTTTTAGGAGAGTAGTGAAACACCTCAAAAGTGGTAATCTAACTTTTGTTAACTCTGATGATGTCAGCATCCTGCAAGTATACCTGTGGAAAACCAACCTCCCACAAATCCGTATAGCGCGGCGTGATAATGCGTACTTCTCTAGTATCATGAAGTAGATAGGTAGGGTTTTGAATCCTGTACTGGGCAACTGTGTGTGTGTGTTCCCCTTGAGAAGAAACAACCTTTTAGGAGAGTAGTGAAACACCTCAAAAGTGGTAATCTAACCCTTGTCAACTCTGATGACGTCAGCATCCTACAAGTATACCTGTGGAAAATAAAACTCCTACTAATCTGTATGGTGTGTTGTGTTAATGTGTACCCTTCTGGTATCATGAAGTAATTAGGTAAGGGCTTGAATCCTGCACTGGGGAACTGTGTGTGTGTGTTCCTCTTGGGAAGGAACAACTTTTTAGGAGAATAGCGAAACACCTCACAAGTGGTAATGTAACCTTTGTCAAGTCTGATGATGTCAGCATCCTACAAATATACCTGTGGAAAATTATGCTCCAAATAATCCATATAGCACGTCAAATTACTGCGTACTTCTCTAGTATCATGATGTAGCTAGGTAGGGGATTGAATCCTGCACTTGGTGAGTATGTGAGCTGTATGTGTGTGACACTATTGGTCAATGTGTTGTGGGTTTTGCTTTTACCACTAACATATCAGTATGCATTGCACAAGTGAGATAGCTGTGTGTCAAATACATATCTGTACATGTTATCTCAATGATTGCATGTGTGGGAACCCTGATTTCTCCAAGAACACAGCTGTCATCCTTGCCAGACTGTGCTGCTGCTTCCCAGACCTTAGGTCACATCTGTATGCTTGTGACAAGACCAGCCACTGCAGTGATCCCTGGCCTAGGTTATCTAGGTGGGTGGCCTAATAGTTAAGGTGTTTGCCTTACAAACACAGGTTGCAGGGTTTGAGTCTCACAAGGGATAATTGGCTAGGCTTAAAATGGCTCACAAGGGCAGTTAGCCTAGTACTAATCTATGAATCTATGAATCTATGAATCTGTGTCACACAAAGTCATTATGATTCCTATTGGGATGTGTGAGTGAGGATCTATGGCCGAGGTATATGTCAGACCTGTTCAAACGCAGCAAAGTCTGTCCATGATGATTATTCATAGGTGTAGAACAAACCGTGGATATGCATGCAGACCCCTTATTGCTTATGTGATCCACCAAGGGATTCCAAAACCTTTGGAAATGTGATTAACAAAGGAGAGATGACATAACACTTGGTTGCATGTACACATCGGTACCTGTTCATCATGCTGGTGGCTACTACCTATGTGGTACTGTGGGGATAATATGTTCCTTAAAGGTGGATGGCTATGCTTAGTTTGGCTTATAGCTTTACATCATGGGTTTGACAACAGGCATCTGTCTGTATGATACCCTTGTGGAGTATGTGTGCGTCATCTGGAGAATGCATTATAGGCCACAGTATGCATTACCAGATGTGGACAGACCTATCTCTACTGTGATTGCTTGTACCTAAGAGAGGTATATGGCAAACAGGAGTGGTCCCAGTAATGGGTGCAGGTGAATACCAGTGGTTACTGGCATTGTATAGTACCTGAAGGATCCAAATGTTGCTGTGTGTCCTACATCTGTGTGTCATTTGTCAAGACATCATCTAAAGATTGGTTATGGTCAGGCTGTTGAAGTGATGCATACCACCAGAATGCAAAACAATGACAGATAGTAACAGTATCACCCAAAGCACACTGTCAAACCATGTCATACACACATGTGTAGTCAGGTTCCGGAATGTGTGTAGTACAATGCATACTGGCCACCAATAGAAACTATGGAGTGTTACTGTGTAATACAGAGCATGTCACCCTGGCCATGTGTCCACTATGCACGTACATGCAGACAGTGCACCTCCACCATGTTCAGAACTGTACACCTGCAAATCTGTGCTACACACATCCCACACATACTGTCCACTCTCTAACACATGCTGCCAATACTGCACACATCAGCCAAGTGCCACGTGGCCGGACAATACACAATTGGAACCAACACTGGTGTAAACAACACTACAATGACAATCATAGCTTTAATGCATCATGCCTGCTCAGCTACACCTTCAAGCATATCATTACACTCTATGGCTGACAACATGCTAACATTGCTAACATTGCTATACTGCTATATAGACACCCTGTGCATCAGCACCATGGTAGCCTGTTCCTGCATCAATGTTACAGATGACAGGAGGCGGCACAGGTTTCATCATGTGCACAGTGTTAGAAAAATATGTACTTAAACATATACAGAATGCTAGAAAAATATGTACTTAAACATATACAGAATGCTAGAAAAATATGTACTTAAACATATACAGAATGCTAGAAAAATATGTACTTAAACATATATAAACTGTTAGAAGAATATGTACTTGAACATATATATAGTGCAAAGTTTAGAAATAGTATAATATGTAATGCATTTGATTCTATTTAACAATATGGCAGTAGAAATGATCTTGCATGTAACTGCTTGAAACTTAGCTGCAGTGTGGTTAACCTCTGACCCTGGCAGTAGCCAGCTCAGCAAGCTTATGTCTTTCAGCAACTATAATCTGCTGGGTGAGAGAGAAATAAATATGTATGCATGTATATCTTTCTTCCTTCCACCGAGAAGGATGGCCTTGTGAACACTATCAGAGATAGTGTGCAGCTGCTACCAGAGAGACAAAGGAACATATTAAGAGATGAACTGGCCATTGTATCCGAAGAACCTTGGAAGAAGTAACATCTACAGGAAGACATTGTAATTGACCAGGTGCCTCGCAAGGCTGTGTTATTCTCATGGGAAAGTTTTTAAAACATTACCTAAGCATCTTCTTATGAATGACGTATTATGGACTATAGTGATGTAAATGCCCTGTGACTGACCACGTCAGTAAGGTGGGCAAAAGCTGATTGCAAATGGTATATAATTGAAGGTATTTCCTGTATAGAGCCAGTCAAAACTCTATACTTGTTTTTGTATAGTTTTTTGCCTCCTAATGTACATTAGTAAAGAAACATTGTTTGAACCTGAGCATCCTGTGTTATTGACTGTCATTTTGAAAAGCCTAATGATTTTTACAGTCTGATTTTAACAATGTATTTGACAACAGGGTATAATGTTAGTTCGCCAGAGGCCTACAGTGAGCCATCCAATTGACATGTATGTGTGTGTGTGTGTGTGTGTGTGTGTGTGTGTGTGTGTGTGTGTGTGTGTGTGTGTGTGTGTGTGTGTGAGGGGCAAGAATACAGTAATGGGCCAATGTTGTTGTAATGTGTGTGTGTATGCGTTAGCCCTAGGTGTCTGGAGTATGTGTGTGTGTCTGCATACACACAGTTCCACCATGTGGCTGCCATATACGGATATTTGTGGGACAGCCACAGACTGTACCTGCGAGGCTTTACAGATCACCGTCTCTGGCCATGGATATGGTACCTGTGCCTGGCAGGGGTGCTACTGACACTATTAGGTACTAAGCCAGACTGGGTACTATCTCCAGAGGTGGATGGATGCACACTGGACACAGGTCCCTGCTGGGACTGTCCAGAGTCACATGCAAGTAGTCTTCTAGGACATTCTATGGAAAGCCCTCCCCCGACATTGCTGGGGCTGGTACTGGCACTGTGGGAGCAGCTGTGGCTTGAGGGACGTCCGCGGCGACTGCCAGCTGCTGATGTTGCTGGCATACATCCACGTCGACGTCTCAACCATCCCACATGTTGTCAGTCCTGTGGCACATCTGCCAGTGGCATGATTAGCAGCAGTGCTCCTACGAGAACCCCTGGACATCTGCCTATGTGGTACCCTTCCAGACATCTGAGTATGGCTGCTGTGTTGGGATGCATGTGCCATGGATACCACACTGTCCTTGCCAATGCCAACAGTATGCTGTCCCTCAGCTATGGGCATTGGTGATGGATGTATTGGCAGTGTGACTGTATGCATGGATGGGGTGGACAGCTGGGTACTGTCAATTGGTGGTCCAATGACAGACCCTGGCAAACACACCTGTGCCTCAACACACCTATCTTCATTATCACTATGTGGCTCAGTGACATCAGTTTCCCCTCCTGCAGTGAATCAGCCCTAACACAGCACCTGTGGGAGGGAGACAGGAAACACACTTTACGACCTGCACAAGATGTCGGCACACATGAACACATGCACACATGCACACATGAACACATGAGAACATGCACACATGCACACATGAACACGTGTACACGAACACATGCACACGCGCACATGAACACATGCACACATGAACACATGCACACATGCACACATGAACACATGCACACTTGCACACATGAACACATGAACACATGCACACATACAGACATGCACACAAATACACTCCTCATTACAGCAGATACCCGCACACACCAACAGCAATCCACAACATACTTAAAAGTGGTTGGAGGTGGGTTACAGTATCACAAGGCAAACAGTCATATCACTCATGTCAGCATGCAGAAAGTTTGTTGCTCAAGACCATGCAGTGTGAGTGTAAACAGCCCATGTTAATAACAGTATACATGGCTTTGATGCATGTGTGCTGTTGTTCAGTGATTGGCCTCACAGCCACTCATTACATGGGTTTGTAAGGTGCCCAATAGGGAGCATTGACTAACATGAATGTGTTATGTGTTGAAGAGTGTTGCACAGCCCAATGATAGGCCTCTACCCCTCAGGTATATTATGTGTGCTGTGTGGATGACATGTGGGATACTGAAGTGTGACCTTACAGCAGGTGTCTGGATATGCTATGTGTAGCATGTTAAGGTGTACTGCGTATGACAAAGTTGTGTATGTTGTGTACATGTGTATCAACTATGCTTATCCAATGTCCAGTATGGTGTTGCCACAAATGTGTGTACTGCTCTGTGTATTGCATGTGATTGAGGCAGCTACTGTCATTACTGAGATGTGCATAGTCTCACAGCAAACATGCACAGCATGCATTATGCGTAGGTGTGTTACATGTACATGGCCTACACCTCACCTATGAAATGCACATTTCATTATAGGTTCATAGGTTCATAGATTAGTACTAAGCTAACTGCCCTTGCGAGCCATTTTAAGCCTAGCCAATTATCCCTTGTGAGACTCAAACCCTGCACCTTGTGTTTGTAAGGCAAACACCTTAACCATTAGGCCACCCTCCCAACCCAGCAATATTAAAATTATAACACACTCACAAGCATCAACCAGCTGCCTTGCTGTCACACCAGAGGGACCTACAAGAATATGAGACAGTTTGTCAGTGGCCACAACTGTGCCATTGCTACTGTGAGTTTGCTAAAGTACAGTACTACAACAGTCGACAGTCACAGGCGTACAGATTATATTCCAAATATCAGTATTGCATAACATTATGCAGCACAACTGCTAAACACACAGTACATGTCACATATGTATAATCTACCAATACAGATTACAGTAGTCTACAGATAGGTCATGTTACCTGCATGCTCCATGTCAACATGCTGGGTGGCTCCGGCCTCCATGATGACACATGTCAGTTGCTGTTCCTGTGGTTGGCCAGGAGCCACCACACTTAGGAGCAGCTCCTCCACTCTGGTGAGGCGGGGATGAATGGCCACCCCACCACCTGTGGCAAGCTGTTGTCAATGGATATCAGACGCACCCTGCTGGACATGTCTAATTAAATCACTGCAGTGATGGCGTACCTGCTCATATGTCCGGTTATGCATGACTATGTCATTTACCCAATGAATGAGATCTTGCCACAGTGCAGTCCACTCATGCTGGTCCTGGCTGGTTCTAGAGAACAGCAGGGTGTAGTGCTGCACCAGGCTGTTGTGTATTTCTGCCTCCTCTGCAGCTGTATAAGACGAGTTTCTTTGGTGGGACATACCCCTGGAAGACAATTAAACAAGATGTGTGAGCAAGTCAAGTGGCACACTTAACATCCTAAAGTACAGATATCAATTACTTGCCATATTTCGCATCCGATTGGTTGTCAGAGGGTAGACATGTTCAATACCACATATTAGTGCTCAGGCCACATCTGGCTGACAGTGCTTGCCATGCTCTATATATCAAACCATGTTCTGCACAGCAGCAAAGAGAAGCCAGTTTGTAAGACTATACACCAGTACATGGCACACTGTATGTGACACAATGCACAACCTAGCCACAGGAGGTATATATCAAGCTAATGCATAAAGAAAGATGTCATCCATTGCAATGAATGTAAAGTACAGTTAGAGTATTACCAGTATACCACAGTAGTCTTTGATGCCAAACCCCTACCTAACATATGTGCACAGTTGTTGATATAGGTGGCATACTGCTGTACTAGACTATACATGTTGCTAGATACACATGTATACCCTGTAACACAGATATGATTGCGGGCATGGTACAGGCGTAATTACACACACATCAGACATACATACAACACACAAATGTATGCCAACCCAGATGAGCTTTACCTGTGTACCTTACAGTACTGTGTGTCACTACTTACAAAACCTTATGCCTTAGGTATGTAATCTGTGAGGACTACAGGGAACACACAAAACAGTGTTTCCAAGCAATGTGAACATACACCATACTGTACTATTTAGGCCTACAGCTTCAGGTAGTACTGCAGTTCATATGGGATTTGGATTCACCAGCAGTACCACTCACTAAGCATAAATGTATTGCTTTAGCCTACAATGGGACACCACAGTTGACAACAAGGGACTACGTCACACCGTATGCCATACTACTTTTTCTGCCTAGCAATAGCATACACATCTTTTGCTGGGATCACAGCTAGGACACAAACTTCCATGACAGAAACAATTTCACAGTAAGCTATCACACCTTTACAGACCTTGCACACACTCGCCAACACATTCACCATCACACTCAGTCAACCTCACATAGCAATTAGTGCACTAAGTACATGTGTGTGTGTGCATCATGTCATGGGTAGGTAATATGCTATTGGCCCTAGAGCCTAGAGCAGCATATCCATATACTACGCTGGCCTTTGACACACATGTAATTTAATTTCACTTGCCCCTGTCAACCAGAGCCACAGAGGTGATTCCCGGGGTGTATTTCCTATCTCTCAAACAATCATCAGGATTATTTATGACAACTGCTAATGAGGAGCTTTGTTTGCTATTGATAGGTGGTTTGTTCCAGAGTATGGCATGTCTCTGAGTTAGGACTATATCCCTCCAGCATGTGTTGTTTAGTGAGCTGACAAGGTGTAGGGCCCTAGAGTGTGTATCTGGGAGGGATTGTAATATGTTTACATGGAGGATGTCCAACAGCTATGGGTGTGACATAGCTCAGTATGTTAGGCAGAGGTCACCTCTGGGTAGGCGGTATGCAACACCGTGTAGCTGTGGTTTTGTGAGTCGGTGTGCATAGGGCATCTGTTTGAGGCCAGTATTACTCTTTGTGAGGTATGTCTGTGGCCTTTCCAGTTGCTGTAGTTGTCATTGTACTCTCTAATGGGTTTTAAGTGTGATGAGTCGAGAGGAACACTGACCTATATTTCCTTAGATGACACACCTTTTGTTATGCTGTGTACCACATAGACAGAGTACATGACTAGTGTGGCACTGTGATTATCAAAGGGGAGGCTACTGTCCACCTGTGTCCCATGTTCCCTTATCACACCCTTGGTGTTAGGTAGACTACCACCTATGTGGTAGTTAATGGGTACAGTGTTCTGGCAATAAGGGATGGCACTGCAGTGTCAACACTGAGCTTCAGACCATTTCTTGGTCGACAGGCACCTGCCGCAGTAAGTATGTCCCATGTCTCTCTCCCTTTCTCTATATATATATATCTACATATCTATATATATCTATATATATATATATATATATATATATATATGTCTATATATAGCTCTCTCTCTCTCTCTATATATATATATATATATATATACACACATATATATATATATATATATATATATATATATATATATATGGGTCCCATTCTAAAGACCGAAACGCCGATTCCCCGACGCGGAAATCACCGACGCCAGATGACCGACAGGTATATACCGACAGGGTGATTCACCGACAGTGGAAAGACCGACAAGGGTAATGTGCATCGCGACCGGTAAGTGTCGAAAGTGACGGAGGTAGGAGTGGTCAGGTAAGTGAGTTAGGGTTAGGTGCAGGTAGGTGATGTATGCTAGTGTCGGAGCTTGTGCTAGGGGTGTGTAAGTGAGTTAGGGTTAGGGTGCAGGTAGGTGATGTGTGCATTAGTGTCGTAGCTTGGGCTAGGGGTGTGTAAGTGAGTTTGGGTTAGGGTGCAGGTAGGTGATGTGTGCGTTAGTGTCGGAGCTTGGGCTAGGGGTGTGTAAGTGAGTTAGGGTTAGGGTGCAGGTAGGTGAAGTGTGCGATAGTGTCGGACCTTAGGGTTAGGGTTTGGGTCAGGGCTAGTGTGTATGGTATGTAGTGTCGTGTGTTGTTTACGCCCGTGTCGGTGTTTTGGTGTTCGTGTTTTGCGTTGTCGGGTTTGTGTCGAGTTTGTGTGTTGTCGGTTATTTGGCGTCGGTGAGTTTTGTGTCGGGGAATCGTCGTGTTGGTGTTTAGAAGTAGACCCATATATATATATATATATATATATATATATATATATATATATATATATATATATACACACATACATACAGGCATGCATATAAACATCCATTGCTGTACATATAGATGTACATATAGGCACATATACAGTTCACTATTCATGGTGGGAATATAAATTATGCAACAGTTGTGAGATATAGAGTTATGTAATAACATTGCACAGTGTTGTGCAGACTGCATTGAAGGTGTCCTCAGCCCATGTAGCTTTAGCAGGCCTCACTGGTTGCAACACTGCAAAACTGACAGAGCATACCCACAGCGTTTAACCACCACATGTCATATAACAGCACTGCATGCTGTTTCTTTGCCACACACTACAACCTACATAGAAATATGCACATAACCTTCAACAACGTATATATATATATATATATATATATATATATATATATATATATATATATACACCCTTCACAAACAGTTGGAGTATGTCCCTTGCCCTATGCACATGTACAGATACATAGAGATATGTACTGCTGCCACATATGGATGATTAACAGTATGTAGAGTACTCTTCATAAACATCTACTACATGCCAGCAAATACATATGAGTTACATACCTTTCCTTAGTATTGCTCTGTTTCATCTGTTCTTAATGGAAATATTTATTTATTTATTTATTTTCTGTCTGTTGCTGTTGCTCTTTCTTTTTCTGTGTCTCTCTGTTTCTGTCTCTTTGTCTTTGTCTGTGTCTGTGTCTCTGCCTCTGTCTCTCCTTCGCTCTCTCTCTTGCTGCAATGAGATTATTGCTTGTGTGGACAGCAAGTACAGCCTGCTTTTCTAGGTATCTGAACATGTGCATGTGATGGCCTCTGCACCAATTGGTACCCACCATTTACTAATTGCATGCAGCCTGCTGTGTGGTAATTCCAGTATTCACTGTCATAGCAGCCCACTGCTATAAAATGCTAGGTTAGGTAGGCATAGCCCTTTTAGCTTTCCAAAGTGGGGTCCATGCTTGTTTGCTGTGGACACCGTTTTGTCAGTCAGAAGGTTGGTATACTTCTTATATCTGAAGCTAGGGTTGTAGCCAGTGATTTGCATGTTGCACTCAAACCTGAATGTCGCTGCTTCTAGTACACACTTGTCAGTGTAGAATTTTACTCATCCCTCCAAATGCTTACACATGAAACATGGGAGTATGTACTTTATTTTCTAATAAGACAATTAACTTCCATACAAAATTAGTTATTGCAATGTATTCCTCTGGCACATGAACTATTTGTGAACTACTGTACTGTAAATATTAATTACCTCACTTCTGAATTGTTTGTTGTTTGTTTGTGTTGACATTAGCACAGGCTGCTCAAGACAACTGGATACATTTCAGTACTGAGTATGCCTACCTACATCCTTGGTAGAGCCTGAATACACAGGTATATTGTTCTTTTGGGTAGGGGTGCAGAAGTACAGAGAGCATTATATATTACTGTGTGATGTTTATCTTGATGAATATACAGGGTTGCTGTGTACCTGTTAGTCTAACAAGGCAAGTAGTCTGTCTGCGTAGCTCCCACTTGTGTACATATCCAGATGGTAGCCAGAGGTTAGCCTATTATTCTCTGTTTGTGCACCACACCAGTCTTTTCTGCACTGGAACATTGGCATTGTCACAGTTGGTTGCTACCAGTACATGGCTACATCCTTTGATATTTCTGTGTTGTACTCCTCCATAAGGGTATGCTTGTGGGACTCGTTCCAAAGCTATTTGCAGAGTGTGTAACAGCAGAAAAGCTAAAATGCCTGTGTGTTTCTGCCTCTGCCAGGCCTCTGATACACTCAGGTATATATTTGAACAGCCTCAAGGTACATATAAGTGAGGTACACCTGTAATATATTACAGATATTAAGTTGAGACTGTGAGAGAATCAGAGCATATGTATTAATACACCTTTTCTGACGTGCATGCAGTGTGTACTCTTACTTATTGACATTATTCATTAAGTGTAATTCCCCACTTTTCGGCCTAATGTCAGTACTTTTCAGAGAGATTCTGAGGGACACAGCTAACATTTGTTTATGAATCAGGGACATCCCTGTAAAGCAGTCACAGTTGGGAAGTATGGCCTCTGCCCTATTCAAATATACCAGTGTTTTTCCTGCTCTGGTACTGTGTGGGGTTTGTAAAGTGCTACTGTAACATTATTTCCTGCTAAAATGGCTGGTTCTCTTTTCACAGTCATGTCATGCAATTCCACAACAACTGCAGGTAAAGATCCACAGAACAAGATTTGTGTTATGGCATTCCTATTTTCCCTTTACATTCACTCATTGTAATGCATGACATATTTATTACAGCACCAACTTGTTGTATATCTACTGTGGCTTAGTGGTACTTCATGCAGTCTTGTGTGTCCAAGGTCCGGGGTTCGAGACTAACAAAGGTGTTTTATTTTGCTGTTCAGCAGAACAAGGGCCCTGCCATGTAGAGTGACTAAGGCACTTTTAAGCAGTTGTAAGTGAGTTTGCGTGGGTTTGCGTGATGCTTAACAATACTTAGCTAAGCGCACACATGCGAACACTCGCTCAAACCCGCTAACTACTGCTTAAAAGTGCTTACTCCCGCTAACCCCCGTGCTAATTTCTTTGAAAGAAAAGAAAAAAAATGGGGAGATAGGAAAGTGGTGAAAAAGAGGGCACAAACAGGGAAGGACAGTAGGGAAACCAGCTCACGATGTGCAGGACAGGTGTAGGGAAGGTCCATAGCTGCCCATTTCTTTACCAGCATCAGCTGTGCATACGTTAGAAATTTGGAGTGAAATTTGAAACCCTCCACCCCTGAGAGAGGGTTGAGGACAACAAAGTATGTTGTACTGCCAACTATAATTATCAGTTTACATGTCCAGTGGACATGTGTGCGAAATGGACAGCTATGTATGGGGCGTCATTTTTTTGTGGGAACAGATTGCCCTTTTTTTTTTCAGGTGAGAGTGGAATGTGAGGTAGAGGAAGTAGGTATATTTGGGGAGGTAGGTTGGGGAGGTAAACAGACAAGACAAACAAGATGCATACACGGGGTGGAATATGACACATGGGGTGGGTGAACACAACTGACAGGGATGGATGTTTGGAAATCGCAATTCCATGAGCCCACAGATGGTAACAGTGGAACTGAGATCCCCACCCATGGGCAGTCACCACTGCACCTTCACAGCCCCGAGGGTGGCTGTGCTGGGGGCTGCGTAGGAGGGGCAGGCTCACCCATGAGTCATGCCCCTCTTGCCTCGAGCTGGCGTAGGGGATCAGCGACTAAACACTGGATCTCCCTACGCACCACAACCCAGACCCTTCCGAGGGTGACAGGAGGCCCTTCTCCACCGACGATTGCATGGGGGGACAAGCCCCATCCACTGCAGCCCTTCCACCCGAAGGTGGCACAGGACCAATGGAGGAGGGCAGCCCGGGCTGGGCACCGGACCTGCTGGTGCCAGGTGCAATCACCAGCTGAGGAGGGACAGGTGGGTCCGCTGGGACCGGCCTTCCCATACGTTCTGTGTTTAGGTGTGTTTAATTACAACATAGACAACAGCATTCTGAATTTGTTGTAACAGCATGCAGTAATATTCCCATTAACCCAACATACCAGGGTTCCAACAGTTGAACAGCAAGCATAACACATGCATATATTGAACAACAGTGGACATTCCAACAGCATGCAGGGATGATTGGTGGCAACAGGACACCAAAATTGTGGTGTTTGAACAGGGCACATGCATCAAAGTAAATGCAGATATTTATAGAACAATAGGACATATGTCCCAACAAATGTTTTGAGATTAGACATACCCATTGAGGTGTGGAATTGCATTGTTTATGCACGTACAGTAGGGTGTAAAAAGATACCTTCATTAACATCTTATAAGTACTTTTAGTCTACACTACATTCCTATTGACTGCTGGTGTATATCTCCTACATGTATTATTACACTAGGCAACATGCATTAGGTTGTGCAATTGGTTTGGCTAATTCATTATATACCTGACCTATATCTAAAATACTAACTGTCCAAGATGCAGATGTTACTGCTACATAGTTATATATTTTATTTATATTTATATATCTACATATCTGGATGTGTTCATGTGGCATTTTCAGATAAATTTCTACAGAACCCTACATTTCATGTAGCACACTCACATTTCTGGAGAACACATTAACATGCTACTCGTGTGCCAGATTTACCTCTGCATGCCAGCCATTAACCAACTGTTGAGGACTATATATATGCTTCACAGCTACTGGCACTTCCTTCATCCACTTTATATGGGACTGCCCAACTGTGGGTTGACAGCACTTAATACAACAGTACTATTTATATAATGCAAGGGTACAACAACATTTCAAAGTAAGTGACACAGACACACTCCAAGTATTATACCTTTATTAATTACATTACACACTTTTCTGCAGGCTCTCTCATTTATTTGATATTACAGTGCATACAGAAGACTTATTCAAGATGTATTATACCTTTATTGATAGGTTACAACACTTTTTCAGGCTCGTTCACTTATTTTATATAAAAGTACATGCAGAGATATTATTCTGGACTTATTTTACCTTTATTAATGGGTTACTACACTCTTTTTCTGGCTCTCTGACTTATTTTATATAACAGTACATGCAGAGAAATTATTCAGAGCATTTTATGGCTTTATTATAGGGCTACAACACTTTTTTTCAGGATCTCTCACCTATTTTATATAACAATACATGCAGAATAATTACTAACCTGCCTGGTGGCGCAGCCTTAGCAGCCTATCTGCATAGGCTTGCTGATTCGCAGCATGGACACCTGCAGCTGTGAAGTAAATGAAGGGATATTGAAACATACCTATCCATTATATAGACTAAATTAGCATCTCTTACATGCTTCATTCCATGGCTACCTACTCAGTAGTGGGGCATCTTGCATGCCATGGGCCTCCAGTATCCATCGGTTTAGTAGGTCCTGCTTCCATCTCTTCAGGTCTGCATGGTGGTGACGGACCTTCTCACCAGTCCAAGGGATGCCTGTGGCACTGGTGAGATCATGAGCTAACCGGTTTCAAGCCTCTGCTTTGTACTCCATCCCTTTGAACTGGCCCTGCAGGAGTCTTGACTCATGATGGTGGACAAGGAGCCAAACCATGTATTTTGACTCCTCGATGCCCCAGCATTGCACTCGAATGTGAGTACCCTCGCCAGCACCAGCCATTCTGACTGCAGATGGGAGCTACAATCAGTTATGGTGAGTATTCCCGCCTATGGCGCTTAAATATGCCGCATTTCCCACACTTATTTGTGAATGGCCATTTTTGAAAATTCTCGGCTAATAGCAAACATGCTTAGCAATGGTTAATCTTCCATTTATAAGTATATGTGTGTTAACAGTGTATGTTTATGCTAAGCTGTCATGGCTTAGTGGTTCAGTACTTTGATTATGGTGCACAGTGTCCCGGGTTCGAACCTTGTTATTGCTTTTTATTTTACTACTGTCCAGACAGACAGGCTAGGGGGTGTGGCTGTGTTTAGGCAACTTTGCACTATGTTGCTCCACGTTGCCCTACAGTGTGCTGGTTAGCACAGTGCGCAGCTCCGTGCAAACCTATTGTGCTGGGTAAAGCGCTGCTTAGCTATGGGCAATTATATTGCACTAGGTAAAGCTCTGCTTAGCTATGGGCAATTATATTGCGCTAGGTAAAATGCTGCTTAGCTATGGGCAATTATATTGCGCTAGGTAAAACATTGCTTAGCTATGGGAAATTATATGTCAATATTCTTAATGCTGCTCACCTTCTTATATGTATATATATACATTTTGTTCACTAATACATAGGCCATTTCAATGCTTTTTACTAAAATTTCATTCATATATGTTAGGAATTATTTTATATACTGATTTAAAACATAAAATTGACAAGGGAGTGGTGGGACAAGAACCCGGAATGCCTCCTCTTTGTGCGAATGCTCTACCACTACGCTATTGCTATTTGTCTTGATTTGCATAAACATTTCTTATTATGCTCTTCGATGTCGAAATTGCTAACTGCAACTAAGCAATGGGTACACCCGCGCAAACACGCACAAACATGGGCAGCTATATCGGGAATTAGAAAAAAAAATTAGTTTACATTTTACATTTACAAAGGGGTTTAGTATGTGGGGATGTGTACTGTTTGCTATGTGTACATTTCAGCGGACTCACTCATTGCATTTGTCTTTTTCACTTTATATGATTGCAGGGGCATAGATATTTGGACTGCTTGGCAGTCCAACACGCCTTCTGCAGACTTACACGCTCTGTGTAAGCCTTCCAGTTGAGTCAGCGCCCTCATGAATATGCATGATGCGCTGACATCATAGTTTTAAATGGCAGTCTCCGAGTAAGACTTGGTTTGTCTTACTCGGAGGATTACTGAATCCCGGCCATAGTCTTTTAAATTTTGTAAAAGCATCAAAAGTGAGTATTGAACTTTATCCATGTGTTTTAATTATTAAGTTATTAGTTATTATTTAATTCTACTGTCATGAAGCATTTGAAATATTGTATGCATCAAGTACCTTTGTGTGATAGTCATGTTGAGCTGTAGGATGTAATAGTGGGTTTATGGGGGGTGGCTCGATGCACACTATAATTATTCTGATGCTTTATTTATCTGAATCTATCTGAATTGGAGTTCCTGACCAGGCAGCTCTGAGTATCAAATATTTGTTCTGAGTTGACAGGAATTTAACAATTATGGATCTTGCAGCAGAAGGGCTTTTTGAGAGGGAAATTTTGGATAGGGACCTGTGAGCCCTTTCTATGTCAAATGATAAGGATTCAGGTAAATTCAGAGCTCTTGGAAACCAGTCATTCAAAAATTGAACTAGATTATTGCCTTCCATCTTTTCTGGCATAACATAAATCCTTATGGTGTTTCTTCTTTCTCTAACATATTATTTTTCTTTAGAAGGAAATCGGCCTGATGTTCTTTTTCTGTTTGCCTTCTAAGTTCATTTACATATTCTTCTATTGCTGTTATTTGATCTGTATGCTTTGTTTTGATTTCCCTCAACAAGTCTATTTGTCTTTTACTTTCCTTCTTCATATTATCCATAATTTGTTCTAGATTATCCATCTTTTTGGAAAGACCATGAATACTTGAGATAATTGCTTGTAGTTCTTCATTGAAGTGTCTTGAAGAGAAGTCTTTAAATGACTCATAACTGATGTAGTTTGAATAACTTCTGACAGGAAAAAAACTGTAAAATGAACTATTCTAGTTGGAGTTTTCACTTCTTATAAACCCAGATGGTAAAATAATCCAGAATAGCTGTGTTCATCCAAATACTTAGTGATAAAATGAGTAAAATCCTGTCAAAGTATCTAAAGGCAGAGTAAGAAATTTGTGCTGCTATCGTTCAGCATTCTGGCCATACCCACTCTTTATTCCATTTGTCATATCTAAATATTAGGATATCAGTCAGCAGATTATTGCAAGCCTAGCCAATAACCAAAGGTCAGAATGAGATCCTGTACCTTGTATTTATGCGGTACTCACCCTATTATTCCAATCTCACCCCCTGTTGTTGTCATAAACTCCCCTATTCTCATTATTAATAACAATAAGTATTATGGATGTTGTAACATATGACATTTTATAGATAGTGGTAACCCATAAGCAGTAACATGAGTAATGTGGACATATGTGTCATTATTGCTGGAGAACTTCTCCATATCTCACTAGTATTCATCATGGCAGTTTTAAAATATATTATAAACTGTGATGCCATGAGTAAGAGTATCTGCTGTTGGAAGAATAACTTGCTATCATTCTCATTGTCCCCCTTCAGAACGATTGTCATTACACAAAATCCTGATGGTGTGTAACTTAACCGCTACTTGTGAAGTTGCAGGCAGATGTGAAAATGATGACTGTGTCATGCCAATGCTATAGCAGTTTTGTTCCTTGCTACATATATATATTACGTGTGTTACTCTACAATAAAAGGTAACTTTTATTTGTTTATTTATTTATTTAATTTGTAATGCCTATTACATTTGCTTTCTGTTTGGCAGTGTGCAAAGACAGTTCACTTCTTAAGAGAAAAGGATAAAAATGTAATTTAGGCTGCCTTCTGTAGCACATATGAACCTGGCACTAGTGCTCTTCAGACAGCACTCTGGCTAGTACTTAATGAAGAAAAAGCACCTGCCAGGTAACTTTCTCTGTGGCACAAGCTACACATGCAATGAAGAAAAGGACAACTGATGCAGAGTTTGAATCTAATTAACATATACTTTTACAGACGGGGTAAAAATGCCATTTGTCATAATTATTTGATTAGCTATGAAACAATAAATGCAAGTGAGTATCATAACTATGCTTATTGCAACAAATTTGTCATTGTTACTTGTTATAGAAGCCAATATAATGTGTGTAATATTAAATTTGACAATGACTATACTTAATGTACATTGCACAGGCACAAGTATGATGTGCACAATATTTTTGTTATAATTATTATGAATTATCACATATCATAAGTATGTGTTTATGACAGTATGTGCTGTAAAGTGTGTATGTAATTTAAACCATCATGTGTTACTCAGGTTATGCTGCTACATTCATCTGAGTTTTATTTTCAAACACAAATGCTGTAGTTTTACTTAGAAATGCAGTGCCATGACTAAGTAAAGTCACAGACATACATGCATTTGTTAATTATATCTCTGCTCATTCTTACATTTGTATATCGCTAAATACCATGTTAAAAATTAAGTTTTCCTGTGGTACTGACAGTTAATAACCAATGTTTATCATTTTATCCTTTTTTTACAAAGGTTTAATTTTCAGATGGTATTGCTCAATCTTACTAGCATTTTAGTCCCAAAAGCCCAATATGTCAAAAGTCAAACCATTTGTTCTACAACCAACCATGATTATAACAAACACCATGGAGCATTTCAGGGTTGAACACTGGGACATGTGTTAATAGTTTGAGCATCACAAATGGCCCAATTTCACTGCCACATTTCATACCCTTTGTGTTTTTTGGTGTCATCAGTGCTAATGTGCATGTCAAGCCATTCTTGTGCTTTCAATTGCATAAATTCAGCTTACAAGTCTATGCATCTTTGTACACAAGCTGTTACATGTGAGAATTGAATTGGGTGCCACTTCAGACACATATTTCTAGCTTGACTTTTGCAGGCATGGCAAATAAAGGTAGGAATCATGTTCTATTTAGGGCACAAAGGAAGGGTGTTGAAGAGTCCCTTCATTTTTGTAGCACCCAACATAAAGTAATACAGCCATACATAGCTGTATGAATATTATATCTGGTCTTGGTATAAGGCTGCAGTTTGGAATAGCTTGGCCAAGACTGTCTCCAGTGCAACTGGCATTCTATGAAATGGGGTCAATGTCATCACTAGTACAGTGACATGAAGAGCCACAAGTAGGACCTCCTGCTCTGATGGGAGACAGCAAACACCCATCAGCTGTGTAAGTATACTGACCCTTCACCTGTCTATAATATGGCATTAGTCAGCCATCCAATGCAGTTATTCATTATGCTTTCATATATCTTTGTTTTTTTTTTCTCTTTTCTGTAGTGTACAACTGCAGCACAGAAAGCAGAAAACTATGAGGCATATCAGGAGAGACTAACTTCTCTCAGAGAAGCACAGGTATGTATGCATCAGGTTTGAATGTAAGGCAGAGAGGTGCTTTCAGTCCATCACTCTATATCATTTTGAGCAGGCATACCTTAACTTTGATATCAAGCATACATGTCTGCTGCAATAGTTCTTGGACATGGCATTAAGCACTGAGTACAAAAGCTTAATTGTGTTGGAGTTCAATATCTAGAAACACAAACTAAAACTGTTTTATAGGATAGTGTTTATAAGATAGCAACTGCAACATGCAACATTAGCAATTGCATTTTGGTAAACACAATTATTAACTTTGAATGCATATATTTGATATGGCAGAGTGAAATACATGAGTCTATTTGTCATATCATACCACTGTGATTAATCGATTTTCTGACACTTTATTGCCTTCCCATCATATCTGGATATGGACAAAGTGTACCTCTTCATTCTCTTATTAGTTTATGCATTGAAATAATAAAGTAATGTGACATGCCATTGATCTAATTCTCTCTCTGTTTGTCTCCTCACCATACCTCCCTATATTTATTTATTTATTTTTGTTATTTATATATATATATATATATATATATATATATATATATATATATGTAATGCATTGCTGCAGATAAAAAATGACCATCCTCACAAGGAGCTACACCAGCCAATGTGATTTGACTCTCCATACCTTCACCACCACCACTAGCACTGACAGCCAGCATATCTGAGTTGTGACCTATAAGCATTGCCTCCACATCTCCTGCTCTACCTGCTTCACCTGCATCGGGTATCTCTGTCTCTACTTCTGGTGCTGTGGTACCCTCATGAAACAGTATCATTGGAGGTGGTGATTTTGTCACCCATCAGGAACTGACAGGGCTAGTGGAGGACATAATGAAGATGGGCCTCAGTGCTCAAATCAGTAGTGTTACAAAAGTTCTGCACTATATTGCAAAAATGATGCCAAATCTACACTGACCCAGGCAACTGATACAGTAGGCAGTGCTAACAGTTCTAAGGGTGGGGACTAGAATCTTACTATTGTCAAGGTGGATGTGGATGTGCCTCTGTGATCTCCTACATGTCACCAGTCATGATGTCCCACCACCTTTTATGTCCATTATCACCACTGTCTTGCATGTCCTATATGTCTGCACTTGTTACCTAACCATCCCTACTTACCTGAACTTCTTCATTCCTAATCACCTTACTCAACATTCCTCTCCCTCCAGAAAAAGACAAACATATGCACCTCTCCCATAAAAAATTGTGCCCTAGATATAGCTCTCCACTTTGCCTATCTGTCATTTTGATGCACTTCATTTGGTCCAATGGGTTATACAACAATATTCTGTTATTGTCACCCATCCCTGGCATTGAGACTCTACAAAGTCATGAAATTTTGTGTACAATGCTACATTTATATTCTGAGGAAGTGGATGGCTATGCTGTTTTCCCACGACCATCCTGCACATTCATGTATTCTTTTCCCTGCATCCTATCCTCTGATTACAACCTCCATTTTTTGCAATGTCCTATCAACCCCTTCTTCACATATTTAATCTGCACGAAAATAGCACCACAGCCAACACACATGGCCAAAAATGGCCCATCTAAACATATTCACTTTTTGTCCTCAGCATTTGCACAGAAGTTGGCATTAAGCACCACTGCTGACTAATGGTATTGAGACTCTACAAAGTCATGAAATTTGTGTATAATACTACATTTATATTCTGAGGAGGTGGATAGCTATGCTGTTTTCCCACCAACCTCCTACACATTCCTCTATTCTTTCCACTGCATCCTATCCTCTTATTGCCCCCTCCATTTCTGCCACTGTCCTATCGACCCCTTCTTCACATATTTAATCCTCACAAAAATAGCATCACACCCAACACACAGGGCCAAAAAGTGTCCCATATAAAGCCTTCACTTTTGTCTTCAGCATTTGCACAAAAGTTGGCATTAAGCATCACTGATGATGGATGGAGAAAGCTGTTTTACTTCCTATGTCAAAATCTGAATATTTGTATTTCAGCTACACTAGTAATGTTCACTTCATGCAAATATGCTTAAATCTGCTGTGCTACAGGAATAAAGTATAAAGGCAGAGTAAAGGCATGGATGTGAAAGGGTTACTGAAACGGTTCTTAGGCTGCTGGACATAATCAACTAGAAATTCCTATCTGGTGTGCTGAAATAATTCTCCTATTTGTAGACTAATGATTTTGCACAGTGTCATGGATTTGAGTACAGCTGTATATCAAATTATTATTTCATGGCATTTTATATTCTTTTTATATGCTGAATTCTAAACATCTGCATTTATCTCCAGTTTCAACATTTCATTAACAGAAAATTTGAATAGTGCAGCACGAAAGCATTTATAAAAATATTCCATCACCAAAAAGGAGACACTTCTACCCCTTCTTGCAATCTATAGTAAGAACATTATTGTACAGAGCATAACAAATTAATGAGGAAAATACTAACCATAACACACCATAAAAAGGGTTCTAAAAGTACCATATACAAAACTCTCACTACTTCTCTCTCCCTCTCTCTGTTCAGCCCTTCTTCTACAGTAAGTTGTCACTGTCCTTACAAATGTGTGATTTATAGTGTGTATAAGACTTCCTGGTGTGCTGAAACAATGCTCAGATCTGTTGACTGTTGCATGCTTTCAAGAGTTCTAATCCAGACATTTTCAAACTATTACCTTTTTTAGTACACTGTTCTATGTGTAGCTGTTGCTACATATTGGTTTGAGCTACCATTTGTATGCTTCTGTCATAATCTACTTGTTCTCTGCTTCCCTCTCTCCCTCTCTGTCCTTGGGATTTTTTAGCAATCATGTTGACTTCATGGGAAGCCTACACAATATAAGCATATTAGCACAATGAGCAGCAGTGGTCATTGAATGTGCATGCTGATCTTTGCACTTACACCTTTATAAGCACTGTCTCATGGTCAACAGCAGTGCTGGTGACCATGAAACAGTGGAGGGAAGGATGAACACACAATTTAAACAAAACAGCTTGCCTGTAAGCAAATGTATTACATGAGCACCTATGGACAGCTTATATGAATTAAGGGAAAGCTGATTATAAGAGTTTAGATGCAGAGTATATTAAATGGAAAGAATGCACACAGAACACAATGTTAATAGTGAAGACATAAGTAAGAGGGGAAGGTGAACAGAGAAATGGTACACAGTTAAAGCAGTCAAATGTGATTATGTCACAAAGAAGCATTTTAAACGTAAATACTTCTATACTGTAATAATAATAATAATAATATTCCCAATTCTTCACCAATGCACATAACTGAAAATGGACACGCTAACAATGGATGTGAGACTGACACAATGCAATATTGTTAACAAAGGGGAGTACATGTGATATTAATGTTTATAACATGCCAATATGAGATAGCAAGGACAGTGGAAACATTAGGGACTATTCGCATAGATGATACTTTTTGAATATGATATGTTTATACATGAAATTTACATGTGATAACTATCATTAGTGTTATATTCTCCACTTAATTGTGTGTAAACAACAAGAAATACGACCTGTACACTGTTGTGTCATGCACATCAGAAAAACATGTTTTGCCATTTGATGTCATTTGGCAACCATAGAAAGGAGGTATATTACCTTGAAACACCTATTAGATAAGCATGCATTTTATATTAATGTATACCTTCATTGAAGGTTGGGCATCGGGCTGGCAACTCAGCACTATAAAAATCGACTGCCAATCATTAGCTGACCGGAGTTCTGCTGTGGCGACCCCTAAACGGGAAAAGCCGAAAAGAAAAACAACAACAACATCCTAAACAGTGATATAAAAAAACTCAAAATATACAATATAATTCTCAAGTGTCCAGATGCATACGAGTGACAAATGACAGCACAGTTTTGATGACATTTTAGTAGTTCAAATTTTCCATTCAAAAATAGAGTGCATCTACTAAATTTTTGAACTAGACAAGCAAGAAGAAACACTGCCATAACATCATGCAAACAACACAAACACACAATAAAGTATCCCAAAACAGGCCCAAAAGCACTTTATGATAATCTTGCCCTCCGATAAAAAATGTCATGTAAGTCCTCATGCCCTATAAAGCTGTATAGTGTAAAGAAAACAATTATAGTAATAGATAAATGTTTGGAGAGACAGATGCAATACAATGCAATCCTATCTGGAATTTAAGTAATACCTGTGAACAATCAATGACATACTCAACATTTGCATCTTGCCAGACTCAAACACATGCCAAGACAGATATCAGAAAGATGCATATCAACCTGTGATGCAGAAGAAATAGGCATACTGTATGTGTCACAAGGAGTAAACTTGAAGGGCTTACAGCACTTCCCTATTATAATGGGTATGGATCCCCTACCTTTGAAGGTGATGCTTAAAATGCCATCCTCTGACTGTATCATAAATGCTTTCTTTACCTAAGCCACTTCTGTCTGACATGGTTATCTGACAGATAGATGTTACTAGATTCAAACCCCTGCCAAGCATACTATGCACTTTACAGAGCTGTGCACTGACTGTGTCTGCCACAAGGCATAGAAATGAATCATGTCACAAACAAATGAAATTAAAGTGTGAAGTAATAAAGGACATTTGAGGATAATTGTGCAATATGATTTTGTCAGAATGAAGGCAAGAAATAACTATGTTAATGTTCACACAACTGAGAGCAGTGCAATATAAATGTTTCTTAGCCAAAGAAGTTATTCCTCTTGTATTGAACACTGACATCATCCCAGAGTTGAGCCACGATATGTTTAGATATGCTATACAAGTGATTTATAAATGCATACGCAGCAGGAGCAGTCACACCATGGCATTTGCAGAACAACTGTTTCACTGGCAGGAAATTACAAAATTAGTTCATATTTCTTTTTTCAAAGTAAAAATTTAGAATAATAACTTCATGCAGAGTTGCTTGTATAACATCAGTACATTCATAGGTTCATAGGCTGATACTAGACTATCGGCCCTAGGGCCTATACAAGCCTAGCCATAACAATTCCCTGGCTATTTCTTCCCACACTATTTATTTCCCTGGACCCCTATTTCCCGCTACCTCTCACAATAATATAATGTTGCCGTTTGCTAGAAGTAATCAGCAAGCTATGTAAGTCCACTGACTGATGACATTAAATATTTATCACATGCGCCACAGTTGATGTCTTAACAAAGCTCTGAGACTCAACCTATGTGAGATCATAACATCATATGAGTATGATGAAAACAATTTGCATGAGATAAAAGGGGTGGGGGAGGCCTCTCCCTCTGTAATTGAAAACATTATACAATTTGTAGATGTCACTTATGCATAAAAGTATAAGTAGACATAATGCTTACAGTCAGGCAATGTGGGTTTTGAACATCTATGTGACGACAGAAACTACTTGATATTGTGAAGAATGAATACACCACATTGAAAGCATTGCTGAAAATTGTGAGATATCTGGGTAGTTGAAGCCATAACAATGTTAATGTTCCAAAGGAGATATGTGTCTGTAATTTCTTTAAAAGACTGTTGGCATATGTCTATTTCTCACACATCTTTGCCTGCTGCTAGCTATAATCAAATACACATGATGCATAATCGGTCATAACTGTGATTGAAAATGGCAGTTATGTACAACATGTGGATAGTCATGGATTTGGACACAGTCTTACTAAGGCAACAGCATTCAGAACATTACCTCATTTCCTCACAACACAGAAAAAACCTTAGCAGTTCCAGTTGAAAAGCCAAATATCATTGAATGACATCATCATTATCCAAATAAGCAGGCATTCCCAGCCGATGACTGGGTGACAACATTACCTACTTGCACATTCACAGTCATACTGACACAAGTGAGTCTAATGAGTAATGGCTGGATTTGAAATGTCTACCTAAGATAACAAGGTACCTGAACTACATGCACCACATGAGAATTTGGTTTATGACTGTGACAATGCACATTTCAATGGATGGCATTATCATTGTTTACTAAGCTGATGTCCTTTTAAAAAGGTGGTTGAAGAGCACAGTAACAGTACACAGTTGTACACACTATATACAATAGAAGCCTTCTCTACACAGCATATTAGACCCACACTCACACTAGTCAATCATTGCTGGATTCAAACCTTCTATCTATTTAAGAACACAGTCTAAAGAGCACAATGTTAACAGCCACCATTACAGGATAAGTCATACTACAACTCTGATGCAGTTCATTTTTGAGAGCATGATGTAACCATTGTGTTTTCAAAATTGAGTATTGCCTGGCGGTAATAGAAATTTATAGGTTAGCCCTCTATCTATGGCAATATGCCTCCTGAGTAGAACTTCACATAAGGGCTGTTGTCATGGAGACAATTATACATGACGGTATAAAGAGTCACACTCAACATATGCTGGATTTGAACCCCCTACTTATTTAGTTACACAATCTATAGTTCACAGTATTATCCACAATTTCACAGGTGAAGTTTGATGTTTAGTGTGAGAGACTGAACTTATGAAAGGATGACCTTATCCATCCATCATTGGATGCTCACTCAAAATGTAGATCATCTCTCTGTCGGCTCCTTGGTGGAGGTGGATACACAATACCTTTAAAATATTCAGCCCAATCCCTCTGAAACTTTTTCATTTTCTGTTGCTGTATATTGTTACATATACCATCGATATCAGTAAAAATATTTTGATATTTAAACCTTAAGTCCTGAAAGGAAATGTCCTCCAAAATAGCATGATTAAGTTGCTTAATCTCCATGTATAAGGGATCCATTGCCTTTATATTATACTTTACAAGTAATTCCATTAGTTCACAGCTGTGTCAATTGAACATGGCTATCAACTCCTGGTGTAAAAGTGAATGTGGTACTAATCCTGTTGGGTACTGGAACAAATCCAATTGCTTGTCTAAGGTAACTACATTTTCATTATGGGTAGTGACAACCCCGAGCTCTTTGTTTAACCAGTTATCCAAGTCCAATGCAGAAGAATGTGTTGAGTGGCCAAGCTGAAAATACAAACTTGTATTGCTTGGACCCTGGCTTGTTGTAAAAATTGCTGTTGTCCTGGTGTTAAATCCTCACAAATGGATGACCAAAAATCACCATCGATTCTAGATGTGTTTACTTGTTGGTCACTAACCCTCGAATGGTTTACGGAAATATTTGGAGTAAGTTGTTGAACTAGTAATGTCATACTGTGCAAGAAATCATTAACTGCCTGTAAGCCAAGCTTAATTCCATCCTTTTCTGGATCGAGTTGGCTGCCTGTTGCCATGCTGAGCAAACAAGACTCAAACACTCACAAACTACAAAAACTAAAAATGGTCACCAAACTCACGGACAGATTTATTGAACCAGAATAAAATAATGAACATATCCTTACAAAAAATTGGCAAATCATTTTGTCCAATAAGGAATTGCATGATGTATTAGGTACTTGGCCTAAAATTATTTATAAGAAAGGCCATTGTTTCAAGAACTATTCTGAAAGCCTTTTATACAATGGTAAGGATATTGCTGGAAAGATGTCTAAATGTGGGATATGTAATCAATGCCAATTTATCTTGGTAGATGACTATATTAATGTGAAAGATGGGGGTTTTAACATCAAGGGTCACTATAATTGCCATACTCAGGGCATTGTATACATAACTTTATGTAGGCAATGTCCTGTATTTTATGTGGAGAAAACAGAGCGCAAATTGCAACAATGTATTTATGAGCACATGTATGAAATTAACAATTCCTAGGCTACTAATGCATTGTATAAGCTTCTATCCTGTTATAATGATCACAAGTTTGGTTTCTCTGTTCTGGAACAGGTTGAGCAAAATCCCAGGGGAGCCCCATGGGCAATTATTATAGAACACAAAGAATTATGGTGGCAGCTATTTCTTAATGCCTCTGGATACCCAGGTCTTAACAATATTATTAGTATCAGTAGTATTTTAAATATGAGGGCATTTGCAAGATAGTATAAATTAAATGTTTTACACGGACTGGATTATAATACAATATATAACTTGGGTATAGGGCATTTTTATTGGCTATCCATGGTGGTATTTATAAATTTGTATGTATATATCCTATGCCTTTAAATTTTAATTAATCTTGTATCACATAACTTGCAGAGAACTTATTTAGTGCATTGAAATGATTGCTGGCTTTTATCTGAAGAAGTCTACTATTTGATGGATGAAAGTGCTTATGTTCATTGTTTTATTCTAGTTCAGTAAATCATTCCATGAGTTTGGTGAAGTGGCAGTCACTAAACAATGAGGAAAAGGAGCATGTGGGTATCAGACATCATTACAGTAATGGCAACATTAACACTACATAAGGTATACTTTACAGCCAGAAGCATACACATAATCCAGTGCTGAATGCTTCTTAACAATACTTGAAACTGGAATGTCATGCATGGTGTACAGTCAACTGTTTTGCCTATTCAAGAGAAGATTAGCATGATTGTACATAGCTAAGCACAGTACCATGAAGGGCACCAGAGTACTGTGGCCAGAGACAAAAATGTATAAGATTTTACCAAGAGCTGTATACTTCCATTTCCCCTGAGGTATAGTTGCTGCTCAGTGCCAGGCATTGTGCAACTGCTGAGGAAACAAAATGATGACACAGAAGAAGGAACAGACACAGACAGTGGGACAGGGGGGCAGGGAACAAGTAGATGGTGCAAGAAGGATAATGGTGGTACAAAACAATATGTAGGCAACAGCTATACATAAAGTAGAGTAATAAAACCAGTTAATAACAGTTTGAACATGCTTGGAATAGTACCCATGAAAGTATGCAAAAATCAGTTTATAGATATTAACATTTTCTCAGTACACTTCAAGGAACTTCTACTTCACGCACTTTAAATCACACAAGTGAAGAGACAGTGACAACTTTCTGAAGCTGAAGGGGTGAAAATTGAGAGATGCAGAGAGAAACAGCAATGGTTTTGTTTATGGTACATTTAGGACCATCTTTATTATTTATTATTATTATTATTATTATTATTATTATTATTATTACTTATTGACATTTGATTACCAGAAACGACCAACTGAGTAGAAGTCCAATTTCAGTAGAGACCAGGGGAGAAAAGCTCCATATTATTACAAAAATTTTAAGAACAATAACTGTACAATTTTCAAAAATTAAACAAAAGCATCTGCAGTTTAAATAATTATAACAAATTAGACAATATAAAAAATTGTTTAAGACTCAATACAAGGTATATAAAAATCATTTAATATTCAGAGACATTATAGACAGTTTGTAGCAAAATTGTAGGTTAGTCTAATGGAAATAGGAGGTAAAGGAAAACAGGGTTATGGTATATGTATAGAGAAAGTCAGGGAAGAGAATTAAGTAGCAGTAAGGAAGTAAATGAAGAAGATAGAGTAAGGAGGTATAAGGAATGAAAAGGTGCTTGTTCACATTTAGGAATATAATTTATATTGGTTTTGAGCAAGAACAGGGCCAGCTTTTAGCTAGGAATTATTTCAGAGTGGTTTTAAAAGATAGGAGAGAGGGCATTGACCTGATGGATACAGGTATAGGGTTCCAGGCCTTAGCAACCTTGTATGAGTACTGAAAATGCCCAGCAGATTCTTGGTCACTGGATTGTAATGACTGGCTGGGAACATAGTTGTGTAGAATGTTTTTTAATTCTGGACAGGCAGATGGATGCTGGTAAATTTTATAGGAAACAAGTTGAGTATACATTAATGATGTGGCAGTTCTAACCAATTAAGGCTTTTCAGTGCTATTGGTGGGTTCTGAATGGGGAATGTGCTATAAATGTAACCACTTTGTTATTGCATTGTTCAAGTTTTAAGTTTTGTGAAGCCTGCAGGTTATTAGGGATGGGAGCACGGTAAAGAAGAGTGGGTTGGAGATAAGTAGTACCAAGTGTAGTATTAGTTGCATTGGTGAGAAGGTTTCTGGGTCTGTAAAGCATCCCTAGTTTTTGATGAGTTTTTCTTGTACAATGTTTTTTATATGCAGGCCAACTGTAAGATTATCATCCATTATCACCCCTAATCGTTTACTAAGTGACTTCAAAGATTGTATTATCAAGAGAGAGAACTTTAAATTTTGTTTTTTATGAGAGAGGGATTTGGGGAAAAAAGAAGTAGTATGGTCCTTTTGAGGTTGAGTATAAGTTGTGAGTTAGAAACCCATGTTTCAGTGGCTGTTAAAGCTTCCTGAGTAATACTTTTAGAGGTAGACCATGCTGTCAGATGTGCAAATGAGAGTGGAATCATGCATGCATTGTATTAGGGTGGCCTGTTGTGTGGAAGTATAGAGGGTATTGTTGAAAATATTAAAGAGGAAGGGACCAAGGACAGAGCCTTGTGATAAACTGGTGGTGACTGTGAGGTAAGGAGATAGTGTGGAGTGCCATTTTACTGACTGATACCTATTGCACAGGTAGCTTTTGAACCACAGAAGCATGGGCTGAGAAAGACCTAGTGAGGACATCTAAAGTATAAGTTTGATGTAACAGACTGTGTTGAAGGCTTCAGACAAGTCTAGAAATAAGGAAGAGACTAGTTTGCCATTGTCTCTAGCTTTATTGACAGTATCTATATAGGTTAGAAGGGCAGTGCTAGTACTATGGGAAGGATGGAAGCCATGTTCTGTAGGGGATAGGAGTTCTTCCTGCATGAGACAGTCTATGGTTTGTGACTCAAGTTTTTCATCATTAATAATCTGTCAAAATCTGTGCAATAAAATGCCTGCTATAGGGAGCAATAAGGGGTAGGAGACTAGAAACAATATTAGGACATAAGCTGGATAAGGGTGGTTTACTAAGTCTCCATGTTGAGGATGGAATGTTTTTGCAATTGCTTTATTGTTGCACTATTGAAATGATATGTTAATGAAATGTCACCACTGAAGTTAAATACAAACATTTGCAATTAAACATATGATCGGAATACAAAATGTCATGAAATAATAACTTGACATACAGCTGCAATAAACCCACGACACAATACAAAAATATCAATCTACAAACAGGGGAATTATCTCAGCACACCACATAGGAACTTAGTACATTACAACCAACACTTTTAGAACTGTTAGAGTAACTACATTAAAGTAGTGTCTTTACTCACTTTTGAGCCCTCCTCTTCCCAGGATTCCTTCCCACCCACTTTCCACCCCTCTAGTCTTACCACATCCACTCTACCTATCCCCTCCACTTTAGATAATTTCCCCTCTGAATGTTTACTTCTAGCCGATAAGGACTTTGACCCCATTTTTAAAACCTGTTTTAAAGCGTCCACACTTCCCTTGTGCCGGTCCTGCAGTTGGGCTGCTCGACTCACCTCCCGGTAGGTTTTTACCAACAAATCTGTGTTAAATATAAGCTTGTAGAGCACCAAATGTGCTAAACACTGTGTAACAGTTGGTATAAGTGCTTTTAGTTACAAAGCCATCTCGTGCTGATGGCAATATAGTTGTTTGTTTATGTTGAAACAGTATAAGGCTACTTTGCTCCTTGCCGTTGTAGAAATAACTGTGATCGATACCTGTCAGCATCTTATTGGGGCTAGTGGGGTTCGTTTGTGATATTGTTGTTTTAAATAAAACTCAAACTGCTGTAAAGACTACTAGCTAAAGGACACCAACCAAAGGCATTGTAGAATGCCTGTTTTCACTTAAGGCATTATATTGAAGGTATATACCACTCCATGCTGCCTGCCTGCATCTAAAGGGTTTTTAATAGGCTTATTGTACACTTTTTGTTATTTAAAAGGTTTAACAACACCATATAGTCAGACTAAATTTCACACTATAGCATTACCACTTTTTTGCCTTGTATAGCTGATATTTTCATCACGTTAGTGTCTGTACAGATACTGCATTGTATATGTACTGTTTGGTTATTCTTATACATTGCATAAGTACTGTTTGGATATTCCTGTGCATTTAATACTCTGTTGTCATTGCATACTTCTGATTATTTTTGCCTACTGAAGTCAAACCCCTTCCTCTGAAATGGACTAGGGGTACTTGTAAAAGGCTTGGACTGTAGAGTGATTGTTTCTTTTATTGAGGTTTATACTGCCTAACTTACATTGTTCTAAGGCCTTTTACCTCTCTAACCTTACTCTTCCTCTACATATACCCTTTATCTACACCTATCCCTAGTCTCTCTCTCTACTAACTATACACTGTTATACAATCCTTCTCCTCTGAACATTGCTTAATTTATGTCTTATCCCTCTATCTTTTACCTTTATCTTTTCAATTTACCTAACTCACTGTCTCTCTCTCTCTCTCTCTCTCTCTCTCTGTTACAGTAAACTGATCTGGGTGCTCCCTCCCTGCTATTAAGGTATAAGGACTTCCTCCTGCAAAACCCAGAAGACACCCTTGAATTTTGCCTGCTAGCCTGGCTTCATAGAAAGCTACTACTGTGAGGACTTCCCTACACAATATTTTGTGAATGTATGTAGCGTAAAACTAATTACTTATAGACTAATTATTACTACCTGTATGTGTTAGTCTGCCCTTCCGTGTGTGCGTTTTTGGCATCCTACTGCAGACCGCTTGTCACTCTCCCCCCTCCAGTTTTAGTGTTACCACCTGTCCCACTTTGCAAGGGACAGTCCCTCTTTATGCAGTTGTGTCCTGCGAAAAAAATCAAAAAATAGCAAATGTCCTGAGATTTCAGGACAAAAATATTTCCTAAGTTTTCTTTAATAGTTGCATAAAACAGTTATTTTATATATGAAACTTCTATATGTTATATGAAGTAGCATAAGCAATTCAAATGTTACTAGAATAAGCTTTTATTTGTGCAAAAAAGTAAAGTTCTGTACTATGCACGGCTGTAGGTATGTTTTGTCCTGGAAAATCTGACATTTCTACAGAAAATGTCCCACTTTGAGCATTTGAAAAGGTGGCAACCCTATCCAGTTTTCTTAACCCTAGAATAAAGTGCTACATAAGATGAATTGCTTATCTCTTCTATTAGCTTTCTCCTTTTGCCACTAGGTGGCAGCACCTACCAACGTAAAAGCTAGTGCAACATTATTCTCCTGAAGTTTTTTTACCAAAAGCTGTTAAATATTTTTAATCCTACTCCCCATTTCTATAACTATAAAATATCCACTCCCTCCTTGTTAAACAACCCACATTTAACTTTTGTATACATTACTTTCTCTAGTTACAAAACCTTCTTGTTTTAGTTATAAAACTGCAGTTACTGATACTTTTTCTGCTGCACTCATTTCTTTTGCTCTTGCCCGCTCCATTTGCCCTACGGACTCACTCCGCTCCCCTACCCTGCCCCCCCAAATCTCATCCGCCCCCAGTGCTCCTACACTTATAGTCCAAAAAGACACACCCCCTCTTACAACTGCTTATCATCATCCCTCAGGTATCAAGTCCACTCCCACTCCCACACCCCAGCCTCCTACTTTAAACCTTCTCCTCTCCATACACTCACCCTCTTCTACTTCCATTTATCTACTAAACCTGATATGTCCTAATCTCTTACAAATTAGCTACTCTCACTTCAAACTCTAATCTCTCTTACCACTACCTCACCAAACTTCTCCTCCCTTCTCTACCTACTCCATCTTACACGTATACCAATATCTGATTCTCACTATGTATACCTTACTGCTCACCAACCTTCTACTATTTCATCTAATCATCTTACATCATCTCACTGCACCCTATGCACCATTACCCTCCTTCCATAAACATCACACCAACGCACTCCCAAATGATAAACCTTACTCAAACAATGTTATCACCATCTCTCCCTCTGTCTTACCCTCAAACATTCAACTCCCTAAAATAAAAATACCTCCTTCTTACTCCCTATCTTTAAAAAACAAGACAAAGCTTATTAGATACTACCCACTCACATCAAAGACTAAAAGCTTCCCCACTACAATACTAACACCAGGTGACATACACCCAAATCCAGGTCCAAACTCTAACCTTACCTGTATCCCAGACACTCCTCTCATTCCAGCCCACCAAACTGCTCCTCAAAAACAAATCTCCTTCTATTCTATTAATACCCAAAGCATTCTCAACAAAGTTAATCAGTTTCATGCATGGATAGCAAGTCATACCCCTGATGTCATCGCAGTAACAGAAACCTGGCTTAAACCCCACAACCTAGATAATGATACCCCCCCCCCGGGTATAACATAATTCATCTTGACCGTAAAAACAAAAAGGGTAGGGGAGTTGCCATAGTCTATTCCAGCAATCTTACTATTTCTCTCACTGCACATTTCGTCCCATCTTTCTCCCCAGCAGAAACACTGGCAGTTAACCTTAAACTAAACAACTACTACAGTCACTACAGTAGCCACCTACATTCCACCAGGAGAAAATATTCCACTACTGGAAGACATTCTCTCCTATCTCTCCCTGAATATCCCAAATGAAACAATCCTCTTTGGTGACACAGATATCAATTGGCTAACCCTAAATAACCCAGGATCCCTACATAATATTAATTTATATGGATTTACTCAGATAATTACTAAGCCCGCACATTTTAACAACATCCACATTACAAATACCCTCATTGAATACTTGTCTCAGCTCCATCCAAATATCACAATCCTGAAACTCTTCCTGATTCCCTGAGTGACCACTCACCCATAAAGGTGCTAAGATAAACAAACCACCTCTCTAAACCACACAGATATATTACTAGACATAATCTCTCCAATTTTAACCCAGAAACATTTAGCACTCTCATATCTAGAGTATGCTGGGACTTCCTCACTCAGCTCCCCCTAGATGAAGCTGTCATTACTTTCAACTCTACTTTTTGGATATTGTTAACTCATTAACCCCACCTTATAAAATTAAGACAAAATCTCCAATATCTCCTTGGTTAACAAAAAACACAAGAACTCTCATGAAGTCCAGAGATAAGTCCTGGAAAAAATGGCTACAATCAAAAGACCCAAATGACCTACAAAGATATAAAGAACAAAGAAACCTGGCCAAAAGACATCAATAAAGACAAAAAAGAATTATATTATAACCCCCCAACAACACTAAAATCTGACCCCAAAATTATGGAATGCTATCAATCAAATACTTTGTCCTGGAAATCCTACCTCACCCAACCATACCTCATAAAAGACACCAGTAGAAACTGCCAACACCTTCAATACTTACTTTGTTGTATTTGTATCCAAATGCTTTAACTCCAATAGCTCTAATACAATGAACCCCTTAAACACAGCTTCCTCTTCAACAACTTCCCTCCCAAAGTCTTCTCCCTCAAGCCCATCTCCACAACATACATCTGAACCCTACTCTCTAAACTAAAACCATGCTCAGTATCTACTGATAATATCCCATCTTACTTTCTTCAGTCAGCAGCCCACTCACTTGCCTTTCCCATCTCTATCATCATTAACCGCTCAGTCTCTGAATCCAAAGTACCATCCATCTAGAAACAGTTCTATACCCTACCAATCCACAAAGGAGGTAAGTCCACTGAAATCTCTAACATTAGACCTATTGCCATCATCTCTCCTCTGTCAAAAGTTCTTGAAAAATGCATACATACTCAAGTCATGGATCATCTCTCTCAAGAAAACCTACTTACTCCTACACAACATGGTTTTCGACCAAAGCATAGCACCTATACTGTACTTCTGTCCTTTCTCAATACAATTTCCCTGGCCAGAGATAACCAAAAACTTATCCCCTGTCTCTTTCTTGATCTCTCAAAGGCCTTTGATACTGTCTCTCACTCTCTACTATTAAACAAACTGTCTAACCTCAACTTCTCCCCGATACAGTGGCATGGTTTGAAAGCTATCAAAAAGATAGATTCCAATCTGTAAAATGGGACACTGCTTTATCTACTCCCCTTCCAATAAAAATGGGTGTCCTTCAAGGATCCATATTAGGACCACTACTTTTCAACATCTTCACAAACTTGCTCTATACCTCCTGCCCACTCTCTTCTATTATACAATATGCCAATGACTCTGCAGTCATAACAATAGCTAACTCTCACTCTGAACTCTTAACAGCTACCCAGTCATCCTTTAACTCAGTAGAAACATGGCTCTCAAACAACCAACTCATCCTCAACCCTAAAAAACAAACTCCTACTCTTCCTCCCTAAAACAGCCAACCACATAAAGACCTTGTTTACTATCAAATCACTCAACAACACTCCTATTGTAGTTGAACCTAGCTCTAAACTCCTTGGTATCACAATCGATGATCAACTTAAATTCAACCTCCACATAAATAATTGTATCAGGAAAACTCACCTTAAGTTAGGTCTACTATATAGAAATAACAAATTTCTTATTCAGGAAGCTAGAATAGCCCTCACTCATGCCTACCTTCTTCCCTGCTTAACATATTGGTCACAAATCCTTGCTAACCTTAACTCCTCTCTCTTTACTAGGTTTGAGACTACATACCACAAAGTAGCTTGATTTGCAACTCAACAATCCTATAGATCTCACCACTGTCTCTCTAAGATATTTAAACTGGTTTGAACTGCCTAACATCCTCCTCCTCTCTCAGCTCCAAACCGTACACTCAATTCTTTACCAGCCATATTTCTGTCCAGCCTTACACTCTATCATCTCCCACTATGCTCCTTCAAGAAACCTCCATAGCTCTTCCCGAGACCTCTTAAAAATCTATAAGCCCAAATCTAAAGCAGGATGTAACTTATATAGCTACCACCCTTCTATTGAATGGAACAAACTTCCCCTCGAAATTCGAATACACACACACATCCCAAACAATTTAAACTAACTCTAAAAGATTATTTCAACAGGAAATGGATCTGCCAATACTCAAACCCTCCTTGAAAACTCTACTTCACTTCCCTAAGCAAATGTATTCCTATCTCTTATACTAGTACTATATCCTGTTAAATTAATTGTAAAAAAAAATTGTTTTACTCCTGTTTTTTTTATGCTAATTACTACTTTTAAAAAATGTGGCTGTAATCTAGCTGTTTTTTACAATTTTTTAACTTGTATAATATTTGTATGATGACAAAGTGTAATCTATATACTCTCAAGCTGATTGCCTTATTCCACTTGTATAATATCTGAAATAATGACTAACCCCCGGATTCACGAATCCTCCGTGTAAGACTTAATAAGGCTGCAGTAGAACGGTATGATGTCAGCGTGCCATGAATATGCATGAGGGCACGCTGACCCAACCTTAAGTAAGAAAGCAGGGGGTGTGTCCGACTGCCGAGCAGTCTAAATGTCCACGCCCCTGCAAGTGTTTAAAATAAAAGGAAATAAACAAGAGCGAGTCCGCTCAAATGTCCCTGCACCCAACACCTCACTGCCTGATATTGTAAACACCCATCACACATCTAAAATGCATAACCATAACATTTTTTTAAATACCCAAAATAGCTGCCCGTATTTGCGCGTGTGTGCGCGGGTGTGCCCATTGCTTAGCTACAGTTAGCAATTCTCACATGGAAGAGCATAAGAAAGAATGTTTATGCAAATGACACCAAATGGCACTAGCGTAATGGTAGAGCGTTCGCACAAAGAAGAGGCATTCACGGTTCGAGTCCCACCACTCCCTTTCGTATTTTTTTTTTAAATCAGTATATGGAATAATACCCAACATATATGTTTAAACATAACTAAAAAGCAGTGAAATGGCCAATGTATCAGTCAATAAAATAAATATTTTAAAGGATCCCAATATAAAATTGCCCGCAGTTAAGCAGCGCTTCACCCAGCGCAATATAGTTGCCCATAGCTAACTCGCGCTTTACCCAGTGCAATGTCGTTGCCCATAGCTAAATCGTGCTTTTCCCAGTGCAAAATAGTTGCCAAAAGCCAAATAGCGCTTTACCCAGTGCAATTGGTTTGCGCGGAGGTGCGCGCCGCACCGACCAGCGCACCGTCGGGCAACGTGGAGCAACGCAGAGCAAATTCACTTAAACACAGCCACACCCCCTAACCTCTCTGGATAGTAGTAAAATAAAAAGCAGTGATAAGGTTTGAACCCAGGACACTGTGCACCATAATCAAAGTTCTGAACCACTAAGCCACAACAGCTTAGGATAAACATCCACTGTTAACATATATATAGTAATAAATGTTAGATTAAACATTGCTAAGCATGTCTGCAGTCAGCCGAGAATATTCAAAAATGGCCAATCACAGAAAGTGAGGGAAATGCGGCATATTTAAGCCACATAGGCGGGAATACTCGCCATAACTGATCGTAGCTTCCATCTGTAGTTAGAATGTCTGGTGGTGGAGAGGGTACACGCTTTCAAGCGCAACGCTGGGGCATCGAGGAGTCAAGATATACGGTTTGGCTCCTAGTCTATCGGCATGAGACTCGACTCCTGCAGGGCCAGTTCCAAGGAACAGAGTATAAGGCGGAGGCTTGGAACCGGTTGGCTCATGAACTCACCAGTGCCACAGGCATCCCTCGGACTGGTGAGCAGGTCCGTCACCACCATGCAGACCTGAAGAGGCAGAAGCAGGACCTTCTGAACCAGTGGATCCAGGAGGCCCATCAAATGCGGGATGCCCCATTACTAAGTAGGTAGCCATGGAATGCAGTATGTAAGATAAGCTAATATAGTCTAAATAATGGATAGGCATGTCTCAATATCCCTTTATTTACTCCACAGCTGCAGGTGCTCATGCTATGAATCAGCAAGCCTATGCAGATAGGCTGCTAAGGCTGAGCCACCAGGCAGGTTAGTAAATATTCTGCATGTATTGTTACATGATATGTGTGAGTGAGCATGACAAAAGTGTCTAAGCCCAATAATACAGCAATACAATGTCCTGATTAAATCCTCTGCATGTACTGTTATATAACAAATGTCAGTGAGCCAGAAATTGAGTGTACTAACCCACCAATCAAGCTAAAATAATTCTGGAATACTATCCCTGCATGTATTGTCATAACATATAAGTGAGCAGGCCTGAAAAAGAGTGCTGTAACCTATCAAGAAAGGTATAATATGTCCTGAATATGTCTTCCGTATGCACTGTAATAACAAGTAAAGGAGAGAGCCTGTAGAAAAGAGTGTTCAGTGTAATTAATAAAGGTATAAAACTTGGAGTGTGTCTGTGTCACTTACTTTGAAATGTTGTTGTACCCTTGCAATAATAAATAGTACTGTTGTATTAGGTGCTGTCAACCCACAGGAAGTGGATGAAGGAAGTGGCAGTAGCTGTGAAGTATAAAACATTCATTCCCTGAATAAATCATCTGCATGTACTGTTACATATCATAAGTCAGATAGGCAGGAATAGAGTGTAGCAACCCATGAATAAAGCAAAAACATGTCTGGAATACTATCTCTGCATGCACTGTCATAGATAAAACATGAGTGAGTCTGTAAAACAGTCTTGTAACCTATCAATAAAGGTATAACATTTCCTTAACAGGTCTACTGTATGCAGTGTAATGTAAAATACAGGAGAGAGCCTGTAGAAAAGAGTTTTAATGTAAATAAGAAAGGTATAATACTTGCAGTGTCTATGTGCCAGTTACTCAGAAATGTTGTTGTACCCTTGCAATGAAGAAATGTTACTCTGTTGTAGTAAGTGCTGACAACCCCCAGTAATGCAATCCCATATAAAGTGGATGAAGGAAGTGCCAGTAGTTGTGAAGTATGCAACAGTCCTAAACAGTTGTGGAATGGCTGACATGCATAGGTAAATCTGGCACATGAGTAGCCTGTCAAGGTGTTCCCCAGAAATGTTAGTGTGTTACCTGAAAAGTAGGGTTGTGTAGAAAACAAGTGAAAAAGCCATGTGAACACATCCAAATGTGCAGATACATAAACAAGTCAATTTAATACAAGTATGTAGCAGTAACATCTGCATCCTGGACTGTTACCATGTCAGATATAGGCCAGGTATATCATGAAGTAGCAAAACCCATAACGCAATCAAATGCATGTTGCCTAATGTAAGAATACATGTAGGGGATATACAGCTGCAGTCGATAGGAATGTAGTGTACAGTTAAAGTACTAATAAGATGTTAATGGAGGTTTCTTTTTACACCCTACTCCATGTGCATAAACAATGCAATTCCACACCTCAATGGGTATATCTAATCTCATAACATTTGTTGGGACATATGTCCTATTGTTATATAAAAGCTGCACTTACTTTGATGCATGTCCCCTGTTAAAACACCACAATCTTGGTGGCCTGTTGCCATCAATCATCCCTGCATGCTGTTGGAATGTCCACTGTCATTCAATACATGCATGTGTTATGCTTGCTGTTCAACTGTTGTAACCCTGGTGTGTTGGGTTAGTGGTAATATTACTGCATGCTGTTACAACTAACTTGGAATGCTGTTGTCTATGTTGTAATTAAACACACCTAATCACAGAACGTATGGGAAGGCCGGTCCCAGCGGACCCACCTGTCCTACCTCAGCTGGCAGTTGCACCTGGCACCAGTAGGTCTGGTGCCCAGCCCGGGCCACCCTCCTCCGTAGGTCCTGTGCCACCTTCGGGTGGAAGCGCTGCAGGGGATGGGGCTCGTCCCCCCTGCAAGCGTGGGCAGAGAAGGGTCTCCTGTCACCCTCTGAAGGGTCCGGGTTGTGGTGTGTAGGGAGATCCAGCATTTAGTCGCTTATCCCCTATGCCAGCTCGAGGCAAGAGTGGTGCGACTCATGGGTGAGCCTGCCCTTCCTACACAGCCCACAGCACAGCGACCCTCGGGTCTGTGAAGGTCCAGTGGTGACTGCCCATGGGTGGGGATTTCAGTCCCACTGTTACCATCTGTGGGCTCATGGGCTTGCGATTTCCAAACATCCGTCCCTGTCAATTGTGTTTACCCACCCAATGTGTCATACTCTGCCCCTGTATGCATCTTGTTTGTCTTTTCTGTTTACCTACCCAACCTACCTCCCCAAATATACCTACTTCCTCTACCTCACTTTCCACTCTCCCCCGAAAAAACAAAAAACCCCAAAAAGGGCAATCTGTACCCGAAAAAAAAATACGCCCCATACATAGCTTCCCATTTCGCACACATGTCCATTGGACATGTACACTGATAATTCTAATTGGCAGAACAACAAACTATGTTGTCCTCATGCCTTTCTCAGGGGTGGAAGGTTTCAAATTTCACTCCAAATTTTCAACATATGCACAGCTGTTGCTGGTAAAGAAATGGACAGCTATGGACCTTCCCTACACCCGTCCTGCACATCCCAAGCTTGTTTTTCTGCTGTCTTTCCCTCTCTGTGCCCCCTTTTTCACCACTTTCCTATCTCCCCATTTTCTTTTCTTTCAAAGAAATTAACGTGGGGGTTAGCGGGAGTAAGCACTTTTAAGCAGTAGTAAGCGGGATTAAGCGAGTGTGCGCATGTGTGCGCTTAGCTAAGCATCGCTAAGCATCACGCAAACCCACGCAAACCCGCTTACTATTGCTTAAAAGTGCCTTAGTCACTCTATGGTAGGAGCCTTGTTCTGCTAAGCAGCAAAATAAAAAACCTCTACCAGACTCGAACCCCAGACCATTGACACAACAGACTGCATGAATTACCACTAAGCCACAACAGATATAAAAATAACTTGGTTCTGAAATAAATATATCATGCATTACAATGAGGGAATGTAAATGGAAATTAGGAATGGTATAACACAAACCCTTTTCTGTGGCTCTTTACCAGCAGTGGTTGTGGAATTGCATGACATGACTGTGAAAGGAGAACCAGCCATCCTAGCAGGGAATAATGTTACAGTAACACCTTACAAACACCACACAGTATCAGACCAGGATAAATACTGACCACAGGAATACAGTGCAATAACCACATTTGTATGGCAGTTAATTGAGTAAGTGAGAAAAAAGTACATACTCCCATGTATCCTGTGTTAGCATTTGGAGGGGTGCGTACATGTCTACACTGAGATGTGTGTACTGGAAGCAGCAACATGCAGGTATGAGTACAACATACATATAACTGGCTACAACTCTAGCATCAGATAAGAGACATATACCAACCTTCAGACTGACACAATGGTGTCCAGAGCAAACAAGAATGGCCCCACCTTTGAAATTTGAAAGGGCTACGCCTACCTAATCTAGCATTTTATAGCAGTGGGCTGCAATCACAGTGAGTAATGCAATCACCAAACAGCAGGCTGCATGCAATTACTGAATGGTGGGCAGCAATTGGTGCAGAGGCTGTCACATTCACAAGTGCAGATACCTAGAAAAGCAGGCTGTACCTGCAGTCCACACATGCAATTATATCATTGCAGGTGTTGTGAGATAGAGAGAGAGAGAGAGAGAGAGAGAGAGACATGGACACAGACTGAGACAGAGACAGAAAAGAGGGAGAAACAGAGACCGAAGGTTAAATAGAGGGCAAAACCCAAAACAAACCAGCAGTAAAAAAAAAAATACAAAACCGTAACACACGGAGCAGGGAAATACAAAGGTAAGGTATGTAACTCAAATGTATGTGTTGGCATGTTGTAGATGTTCCCGAAGAGTACTCTACACAATGCAAATCATCCATGTGTGGCAGCTGTATGTATCTATCTGTATCTGCACATGTGCATAGGGCAAGGGACATACTGCAACTGTTAGTGAAGGGTGGACAGCTATCTGTCAGTGAATGTTGATATGTGCATATATCCATGTAGGTCGTAGTGTGTGGCCTAGAAGACAGCATGCAGTGTGCAGGAGTGGCCTTAGGTCAACTGGTGCCCTAGGCAAAAGGGCCCCACAGCACCCCCTACCACACTTCTTGGTGTCCCCATCCTTGTGTCCACATAAATAGTGGAAAAGCACCCCTGCTAGAGCGGCGCCCTAGGTGGCTGCCCAGTAGGCCTATGCCTAAGGCCAGCTATGGTAATGTTGATATATGTCATGTGGTGGTTAAATTCTGTGGGACAGATTTGTCAGATCTGATGTGTTACAGACAGTGAGGCCTGCTAATGCTACAAAGGCTGAGGACACCCACATGCATTCTGCACAACACTGTGCAATGTAATCACATACCTGTACATCCCACAACTGTCGCATAAGTGAGATCCCCACCATGAAAGGCAGACTGTACATGTGCCTATATGTACATCCATGTGTACAGCAATGGATGTGTACATGTATTTATATAGATATGCATATATATAAATTATAGATATATATCTATCTATATATATATATATATATATATATATATATATATATATATAGAGTGAGAGAGAGAGACAGAGAGACACAGGGTTATATGTACCACAACAGGTGTGTGGTGAACAAGGCATGGACTGTAGACAAGTGTTGATACTACAGTTCCATTCCACCTTCCCAAAACAGTGTACCCATTAACTAACACATAGGCAGAGATCTACCTAACAGTGAAGGTGTGATAAGGGAACATGAGACACAGGTGGACAGTAGCCTCCACTTTGATGAAGACAGTGCCACACTACACCTGTAATCTGTCTGTGTGGTATGTGTCATGACAACAGGTGTGTCATCTATGGAAGTATAGGGTAGAGTTCCCCTCTACTCATCACAATACCCTGTGTGGTATGTACTTCACATGACAACTACACCAGGTGAACAGGCCACAGACAGACCTCCCAAAGGGTAATACTGTCCGCAAACAGATGCCCTATGCAGACTGACTCACAAAACCACAACTACACTGTATTGCATACTGGCCACACAGAGGTGACCTCTGCCGGACATACAGAGGTATGTCACACCCATAGCTGGGTGACAACCACCATGGAAACATATCACAATCCCTCGGGGTTTCACGCTCTAGGGCACTAAACCTTGTCAGCTCACTAAACAGCACATGCTGGAGGGATAGGTTCCCATCTCAGACATATGCCATACACCAGAATAGACCACATAGCAATAGCAAACAAGGCTCCTCCTTAGCAGTTGTTGTAAATACCCCTGATGATTGTGTGGGAGATTGTTAATACACCCCAGGAAACACCTCTGTGGTTCAGGGTGGCAGGGGCAAGTGAAATCAAAGTACATGTGTGTCAAAGGCCAGGGTAGCATATGGCTAGGCTGCTGTAGGCCCTAGGGCCAATAGCATATTACCTACCTATGACACTATGCACTCACACATGTACTTAATGCAATAGCTGCTATGTGAGGTTGAATAAGTGTAACACTGAATGTGTGCAAGGTCTGTAAATGTGTGATAGCTTAGTGTGATGCAGTATCTGACATGGTAGTGCTTATCCTAACTGTGAGGACAGCAACTGATGTGTAATGTACTGTTAGGCAGACATAGTAGTATGGCATATGATGTGACGTAGTTCTCCGTTGACGAATGTGATGCCTCATTGTAGGCTAAAGCAATACATGTATGCTTAGTGAGTGGTACTGCTGGTGATTCCATCACCAATATGAACTGTAGTACTACCTGAAGCTGTAGGGCTAAACAGCACAGTATGGTGTGCGTTCACATTGCTTGGAAACACTGACATGTGTGTTTCCTGTAGTCTGCACAGAGGACAGACTGCAGTCATAAGGGTGTGTAAGTAGTGGCACACAGCACCGTATGGTACACAGGTAATGCTCATCTGTGTTGGCATACAGTGGTGCATTGTATGTTTGCCTGATGTGTGTGTGATTATGCCTGTACAATGGCTGCAATCATGTGTGTGTTACAGGGTTAACGTGTGTATCCAGCAACATATATAGTCTGTTACAGCAGTATGCCACCTATAGTAACAAGTGGACACATCTGTTAGGCAGGGCTATGGCATCAATGACTAGGGTGTTTGATTGGTACTACTGTACCTGTACTTTACATCCATTGCAATGGATGACATCTCTGTTTGTGCATTGGTGTGATATACACCCCTGTCTTGAGGTTGTGCAATGTGTCAAAAACAGTGTGTCAGGTACTGTTGTATAGTGGTGTGATATATAGAGTCTGCCAGGCAGTGTTAGTTAGTTGTGGCCTGAGAACCAATATGTGTTATTGAGCGTGTGTAACCACTGACAGACTATAGGATGGTATATATGTCAGTAAAGTGATATCTGTGGGTAAAGGTGTAAAGTGTGTCACAGGACACTCTCACACATATTGCTCATATCTTTTTCAGCCAGATGGCCCACCAACACAACCCAGCTTACACAGCAGAAGAGGAAGAGGTGATAGTCAACAGCCTTTTATAGCAGTACACTATGCTCTTCTCCAGAAGCAGTCAGCACCAGCAGGAGTGGACTGCACTGTGGCAGGAACTTGTTAGTTGGGTAAATGACATAGGCATGCATAACCGGACATATGAGTAGGTATGCCATCACTGCAGTGATTTAATTAGACAAGTCCGACGGCGTGCGTCTGATATCCAAAGACAGCAGCTTGCCACAGGTGGTGGGGTGGCCATTCATCCCCCCCCTCACCAGAGCGGAGGAGCTGCTCCTAAGCATGGTGGCTCCTGGACAACAGCTACAGCAACCTCTGACATGTGTTGTAATGGAGGCCGGAGCCACTCAGCACATCCACCTGGAGCAAGCAGGCAATATGCCCTATCTGTAGACTACAGTTAACTGTATTGTTAGATTATGTGTACGTGAGATGTGTACTGTGTGTTTAGCAGTTCCGCTGCCTACTGTTGTGCAATACGGATAGTTTGTATAATATACCTACACCTGTGACTGTTGACTGTTGTTCTACTGCAGTTTAGCATACCCACTGTAGCAATGCCACAGTTGTGGCCACTGATGAACCCTCTCATATTCTCGTAGGTCCCTCTGGTGTGACAGCAGGGCAGCTGATCCATGCTGGTGAGTGTGTTATACCTGCAATGTTGGTAATGAAATATGCATGTCATAGGTGAGGTGTAGGCCATGTACACGTAACACACCTACGCATAATGCATGCCGTGCATGTTTGCTGTGAGACGGTGTGCAGCTCAGTAATGTCAGTAGCTGCCTCAATGACATGCAATACGCAGAGCATGACACACAGTTGTGGCAACCCCGTACTGCACATTGGATAGGCATAGTTGCAACACCTGTACATAACATAAGACATTTATCACATGCAGTACACAAAGTCATGCTACATATGGCATAACCACACACCCGCTGTAAGGTCACACGTCAGTATCCCATATGTCATCCACACACACATGATGTACCTCAGGGGTAGAGGCCTATCATGGGGCTGTGCAACACTCTTCAACACATAACACAGTCATTTTAGGCAATGCTCCCTACTGGGCACCTCATACACCCATGTACAAAGTGGCTGTGTAATAGTGAACATATCCATGGCACTGCAGTTCAGGTACAGCATGCTAGGTGGTGGTCTATCACACAGTAGTAGCCGTGAGTGACCACAAGATGCATGATAATGATGGCACATGGTACTACACCCCATCCAGTTACAGTGACCACAGTACTACACATAGCAGTCTTTGCTGTGCACCTCATTGTTCTGTGTGTGCAAACATATGCACCAATACACACCATGCATAGCATGTTGTGTGTGTGCTTACATATGCTAGTATACACATTTTGCACAACAGTTGTCATCTGTACAGAGTCACATATATGTCCTGGAATGCTATTGGGTGTATAGGTCACATGACCCACATTGGGTATGTGTGGTGTTTAATGTTGCAGTCGTATAGCATGCCATGTCATGGCTGGCAACAACATATCTGCAATATGTCCCACACGCACCATAACCACTGTGCAATGTCCATGTCATGCATTGGGATTCCTTCACGTCTACACGCACCACTCATCCCATGTCTGTACATTGCATACATTTGCTAAACCTGTGCCCACTATTATGTGATATGGACACAGACACTGTCATCAGACATGGCAATCTATGTGTCACACAGATGACACATGCAACCATGGTATGTATACCATTGAGTGATGGTGCACATGACATTGCAGAGCAGATAATACTTGCACAGCAATGTTGTGTCCATGTACACATTGTGTTCCAGGGTGTAGCCAATCACTAAACAACTACACACATGCATCAAAGCCATGTATAATGTCATTAGATAGGGCTGTCTACACTTGCACTGCATGGTGTTAAGCAACACATGGTCTGCCTGCTGACATGTGTGTGGTGACTGTTTGCCTTGTGATACTGTCACCCACCATCACCCACTATTGTGTATGTGTTGGATTGCTGGTGTGTATGTATGTGCTGTGGTGAGCAGTGTATTTCTGTGCATGTGTGCATGTGTGCATGTGTTCATGTGCTCATGTGTGCATGTGTTCATGTGTGCATGTGTTCACGTGTGCATGTGTGCATGTGTTCATGTGTGCATGTGTGCATGTGTTCATGTGTGCATGTGTTCATGTGTGTATGTGTGCATGTGTGCATGTGTGCATGTGTGCTAACATCATGTACAGATTGTAAAGTGCGTTTCCTGTCTTCCTTCCACAGGTGCTGTGTTAGGCATGGCTGAATGCAGCAGGGAACATGATGTCACCACCACTAATAGTGGAGATGATGAGACATGTATTATGGCACAGGAATGTCTGACAGGGTCTGTTGTTGGTCCACCAATCGACAGTACACAGCTGTCAACCCCATCTATGCGCACACTCATACTGCCAATACATCCCTTGTCACCAATGGCCGTAGCTGAGGGACAGCATACAGTTGGCATTGACCAGAAGAGTGTGGTACCTATGGCACGTGCATCCCCTCACAGCAGCCATAGCTGGATTACCGGAATGGTACCACATAGGCGGATGTCCAGGGGTTCTCGGGGGAGCACCACTGGTCGTATTGCCCCTGGCAGATGTGCCCCTGGAGGTATTACAACCTCCAGTATGTTCCGGGCTGTAATGCAGGCACAGTCACTTATGGAACAGTACACCCGACAGGGACTAAGGGCGCAGAGGGCCCTTTACACTGCTATCAATGACAGCATCAGTGACCTTGCCGGTGCCATCCGGAATTACACCGAGGTCATTGATAGCCGTTGGAGGGAGACATTAGATGTCCTCCACAATGTGTTAGCCATGAGCCAGGACCATGCGGGAAGGATGAGAAGCTGACGTGGATGCATGCCAGGAACAGCATCAGCTGGCAGTCATTGCAGACGGACCACAGATCACAGCCGCTCCCATAGTGGCAGTACCTGTCCATTGACCATCCTACTAGACCACGTGCACGTGGCGCTGGCCAGTCCCAGCAGGGACATGGGTCCAGTCATCATACCTCTGCCTCTGATGATAGCACCCAGTCAGGGTTGGTACCCGATACTTCCTGTAGCACCCCTGCTAGGCACAGGTACGGTGTCTGTGGCCAGAGACAGTGATCTGTATGGCCTAGCAAGTACAGTCTGTGGCTGTCCCACAACTGCCCGTATATGGCAGCCACATGGTGGAGTTGTGTGCATGCAGACACACACACATTTATCATACAACTAGGGCTCACACATACACACACATTACATCAATATTGGCCCATGCAGTACTGTTGTCCCTCACACACACACACACACACACACACACACACACACACACACACACACACACACACACACACACACACACACACACACACACACACACAGACATGCCGATTGGATGGGTCAATGTCGGGCTCTGACAAACCTACAACACACCCTGTGCATATGATGACACCTTTGCCACCTCCTGTCATCTGTCACATTGACGCAGGAATAGGCTAACATGGTTCTGATGCACAAGGTGACATTATAGCAGTGTAGCAATAGTAGCAAGTTGCCAACAGGAAGGTGTACTGATATCCTTGTAGGTTTATCTGAGCAGGCATTATGCATCACAGCTCTGATAGTCATTGTAGCATTGTTTACACCAGTGTTAGGTCTGAGTATGTATTGTCCACCCATGTGCCACTTGGCTGAAGTGTACAGTGTTGCCAGCATGTGTTAGTGAGTGGACAGTACGTGTGTGATGTGCATTACAAATTAGCAGGTGTACATCTGTGAACATGGTGTGTGTGCACTGTCTGCATGTACGTGCATAGTAGACACGTGGGATGTGCGACATACCCTGTTCTACACATTGTTAACATCTCATGGTATCTTTTGATGGCCAGTATGCATTCTACTACAGATATGTACTAACATGGGTACACATGTGTGTATGACATAGGTTGGCACTATGCTGTGGGTGATACCGTTGATATCTGTCAATGATCTGCAGTCTGGCAGTATACACCACCTCAACAGCATGACTATAACCAATCATTAGATGATGTCCTGCCAAATGACTCACAGTTGTAGGGAACTCAGTAACAGTTGGATCCTTCCAGTACTATACTATAACAGTAACCAGTGGTATTGACCGCCACACATTCCTGGGACCACACCTGTGTGGCATAAAGCCCTCTTCGGTACATGCAAACATACTGGGGATATGTCCATCCACATCTGGAAAGGCATGCATTGGCCTGTACTGCATTCCCCGGATGGGACGCATATCCTACACAAGGGTATCATACTGACAGATACCTGTTGTCCAATACATGCTGTATAGCAGTACGCCATCTGTGGCATAGTCATCCACATTTACTATATGTGCTATCCCGACAGTACCACATAGGTGGTAGCCCTGAACATGTATGTTGGGTACCAATGTGTACAGACAGACACATGTTATGTAATCTGTCCCTTGGTATCCACATATCCATAGATATTGTGGGGTCCCTCAGTGTTTCACATAACACATTAGGGGCCTGCATGCATATCCACAGGGCTGGTGCACACCTATCATGACTGTCCATTATTGCCAGTCATTGTTGTGTATGAACATGTCTGACATATACCCCAGCAATTACCCTCACTCACAGTACTCTATAGTACGTGTCCTGGGTGTGTGTGGCAGGGATGTCCTTGGCCACGGATCGCTACATTGGCCAGTCTTGATGCAGACATACATATGTGGCCTATGATCTGAGAAGCAGTGGCACAATCTGTCGAAGGTTACAAATGTATTCATGTAGTATGCAGGCTTCACACCTATGTACTGATTGAGGTCACATGTACGCAAATCTATTTGACATGCAGATACCCGATGTGTGCAATGCACATACTGTTTGAAACATATGTCATACCGTAGTAAAAGCAAAACCCACACTGCATTGAGCACCTGTGGCACACACACAGTTGGCGTTTGCAGGACTCAAACCTCTACCTGACTATGTTATGACACTAGTGAGATATGCATTAACACAACGCACTATTTGCTTTATTGGAAGCATTAATTTCCAAAGCTCTATTTGTAGGATGCTGACATCATCACACTTGGCAAAGAGGTATTCACCGCTCCTAATGTGTTTCCACAGTCTCCAAAAAAGGCCTCTCCTCTCAAAGCCAATCTCACACACACACAACAATTGCTGGATTCAAACCCCTACCTAACTATGTTATGACACTAGTGAGATGTGCATTAACACAATTCGCTATATGCTGCACTGTGTGGCTTCTATTCACATGCTATGTTTGTAGGTTGCTGACATCATCAGACTGGACATGGTAATGTGTGTGCACTTAGTGTTATGCAATCCCATGAATGAACCCTGTGGGTCAGCAGGTGTGAACATCTTGAACAGGAATACAAAATTCATACCTGGTGTGATCTATCCATGGACATATTACCATTCCTTCATATGACAATACATATTCATGCACGGATTGTAGGTTTTGTGGATACCACATGTGTCTGTGATGTTGGTAAAGGGCTATTCAAAGTCTATGTGGGACCTGTGTTGCTCCTGTCAGTGATGTATGTCCTGGGTGGCTGCCTTGCAAGATATCTAGCAGGTTTGGGGAAAACGATGTGCTCATTAACATACCACAGACGTTTGTGTTGTGTGTTTGTCGGTTTACAACATCTCTGTTCCTGACTGCAATCATGATGGACTCCATGGACTAGCATTTCGGACTTCGTAGGCTTATAGGAATATAGTACCCATGGTGTGTTGTGCACCAACACTTGTGGGGTGTGCCACATGTTGCTGTAACACATTCAATGGTGTAAGATCCTGTGGAGAGTGTGAGGCTCAACAGACTGTTCGAGTGCAGTGTCTGTTTGTCCTGTCGTTCACTTATGACGCATATGGGGAAACAATGTTATCCACGTGATGGGATTCATTTGGCATTGGGAGGACCAGTTTACACATTCTACATGTGATATCTCCTGGTATGATGTTAGGGCCTTTTGTCACTGGGAGGTGGGTATGTATGTATGGGCCTGTCTGACAGGATGTTGACATTGTCATTCAGGTACAGTTGACCCTGACTCAGGACATATATGACTGTACATCGATATTTCTGACATAGCTGAAGGAGGTGTAATGTTTCTGTTTGTACTCCTTTGCAGATTATCCTTCCACAGCAACAACAAACCTGAACACTAAAACCCTGTTATACTCTTTGACGCCCTTGACACACTACTGATCCTTTGTGATCAGTCGACAGTGTATGTCATCATCATATCCTGGCATTTCCAAAGGTCGGTTTTGTGTGTACTCTCCAGTCCAGCTGGTGCATATTGGAATTCTGATGCATTGTTACAACTGCCTTATGTACACAGGTAACACTGTCCTCCTACCAACAAACTCAGATATCTGTGAGAGGTGCAACTGTATAGACAGCCAGGAGGCTGAGCTCTCCCAAGCCATGACTGGCACAGTCTATCGGGTGGTGAAGGTAACCACACGCACCACAAATACAGTCACACATACACCTATGACAACAGCAAACCATATATATTGACACACAATGACATACTTGGAGCATCTAAATATACTCTGCCTAAGCAGCTGAAACATCCAAAGCAGACACACAAACAACTGCTAACACACAACCATACACACATATCATCACATAGTTCACAAAGTCATTGTGCCACACAGTTACTGCCCTTAGGCCTACACAGCACACCTCATACACTTGTATTAGGTGAGTGTAATTGTCCGTCACACTGACATCCCACTCACCAGGCTGAACAAGGTGAAGGCCACTTTGTGCTGTGTGTCGGGTGCCAGGATATGCCACATGACACATGCACTGTTGTCAGTCCACTGCAAGTACAAATATGGCTCCATCATTGACCATTCTGGTGTGTAGACCCTCAGACGTTCCACCCTGGTCTACATGACAAGAGACATAGAGGGGCTCTCTGATCATGTAGCCCAGGACAGTATGACCCTGACCTTGTGCAGCATCTTACCCTCACCAAGTACTATGTCACAGTATACAGATGACATGATCACTTTTAACAGTTGCCTAACATATTGTTGTCATTCACAGGGGATCCAGTGTCTGTCAGCCTGGGATTATATGCTCAACATGCCATGTACATTCGCTATGGACACCATGCACCTGTCACCCCTAGGCTTTCACAGACTGTCTTAGGCTCTTGACACACACATAGTGGCTGTTTGAAGCAAGGGTCAGAAGACATAACCACAGCCATAGACGTTACAGGGTACAGGAAACGGAGAGTGATGGTGCTCAACAACTGATGTCTAACCCTCAGAATGCATGCACTCAGGACTCACATCAGTATGGAATCTGTCGATATATGTGCAGTAACAAACACCTGGTTCAGGCTCACAAAAGCACAGCAGCACTAACAGATTTTATGTCATACCATGGTTTTCAGACACAAGACTCGGACCGGTCAACAACAATAGGAGGGGAATCCATATACATCATTCATACACACACCTCCAGGTTGGTAGCAGTACTCAAAGCATTGGGGAACGTACATGTGCAACTGAGAGTGGGCAAAACTGCATTTCAGTTTGTAGACTGTTACAGACCACACTCCCAAACATGGGCACAACAGTCGTTATTCCTGGGAACACTGGGGAATGTGAAGGTCTCACCAAACAGCATTATACTGTGTGACTTCAAATACACAAACATTGACTGGGTATACTACTCAAGCAGTGACACCCTCGCACAACAGTTGCTAAGATTGTTACACTCAAATGCTAGGGCAGACCTATTCACCACACCCACAGGGGGTTAAACATGTGGTACCTGATCATCACCCACATGGGGACTCTATGTTCCACAACAGAGGTATACCTGTAATTGTTAAGGTCGGAACATACATTCATCTCACTAGACATACATATACCATACACACACACATCCTATGTGATCTCAGTGACATACTTCTCATGAGCAAACGTCACACTTGTACAAACTGAGGTGGTATCCCTCAATGACCCTGGGACAGTGTTAATTACGGCTCAGACAACTTCATACTTTACAAGCACATTCTATGGACAACTACTGGAATTCATGGATCATGCTATCCCAGCTAACTACAAGACTCACTCCTCCAAAGGCAGGGGACCTGTTTACTGGACCACGGCCATTACTGAGTTATACAGGGACAGGAGGAGGCTACTACATTATAGAGTACAATCACAATCTGGAAGGCATCTCTGATCAGTACTATGGTATAGCTATGATCAGTTGTTGATTCATCTAAGGCCCACTTCTAACGGACACTTGCAACAGACACTATGGACAATCACAAGGCCTTATTTAGTTATGTCAGGGACCTGTGTGGGAACTCACAGATATGCTGTGAGTTACTGCATAATTACAAATGATACAGTGAACCCGCTGACATTGCAAACATCCTGGACAACAGGTTCAGTGGGAATGTTTCCCCACCATCCCCCCTGCAGTGCGCATGTCCATCACAACAGGGTGTAGCCTCCCTGACATCACAGATGAACATGTGTGTGCTGCCGTCTCCATAGCAGACAACACAGCATCAGTGGGACCAGATAGTGTCCCAGACTGTGGCATACACGAGATTCATGACAAACTTCACACTCACATTATGTCACTGTTCAATATCACAGTTACTACAGGATGTGTACCCATGGAATGGCGTACAGCTATGGTGTACCCGCTCCACAGTGCTGGTGCCACAAGGGACCCTGGACATTATCACAATATATGCCTAACTATCCTGGTCTGCTATGCTATGGAGTGTATCATCATGGAACACATACACATACACATTGTGAACCAACAGACACTGGATCCTACACAATCTGGAGTTGTTGTGGGCATATCTTGCCTCTTGCAGATGTTTGATGTCTTTAAACAGTTAACAGGTCCATAGACGTACATAGGGTTGTCCATACAGCCTACCTGGAGCTTGCACACCACTTCTACACAATACCCCACTTGGCCTTTACACATTAGACCACCGGATTCAATATCTACACATATGTCACAAGATGGATTGCTAACTGGATCATGGATAGCACACACATGGTCAGTATTGCAGGTGCCATGTCTGACTATACACCAGTTACATGTGGCATCCCACAGGGCTCAGTCCTTCAACCTCTCTTGTTCTGTATATATTTCTGATACATACTGGCTAACACAGGAGGAATATGAATGACCATGTTTGCAGATGACTGCAAACTGTGTGCCATATTCGACTCCACAGCTGGCACAAGCATCCTCAGAAAGGGGGTCACAGAGATGGATGACTGGTGCCAGAGCCATGGCCTACAGCTACCTTACTTTAGACGCATAGTCATCACCTTTGGAAGTAACATCGTACACACACATTACCACATAGGTGATGATACATCACGTACAGTGTGTGTGGTTTGTGATTTGGGGACATGAATACTTAGTACTCTTGCCTTTGACATTCACATTGCCAATGTTGTTGGACACACCTTCTATTTAGGCAACCTTATCCCATACAGTTTTACATCCAGATCAGGTGGGGTCATTGTGACCCTGTAGTTATCTGGTACATGCTTGGATACAATGGCCCATTTCGGATGTACCTTACCCAACACCTTCAGCAACTGGAATGTACACAGATTTACATAACCAAGTGGATCTAGGGACTCACACAGATGGTATGCACAGTTTGGCTATGGTCACCCCAGCTCTCCTCAGTTGCTTACTGCCTACTTGGATGCAGTCTTTGCCTTTTGTTGGATGCCATGTCCATCACAGCATTGATGGACAGGCTCCACATGAGGATATCAAAGTCCCTTACAGCTACATGCTCCAGGGACAGGTACGTGAGCAATAATGTTAATAGGACATGCTGGAGGGGCATATTACCATCACAGAGGCTCCACTCACTCGGGAATGTGATCACAGTACCACATAAGCACAGACCCACGCTGACCACCTACAGGTGACATCTTCACAGGTGGACGGGTGATCGTATGTTTAGCCCTGGGATATGTTATGGGCCCTTGCTAGACAGAGGCAGAATGAAATGAACATATGTGAGATATCTTGTGTGACCTACTATTGACAGGCACAGTCTACTGATCTAGCGTGATTGCAGAATACAAACACACTGTGGCTAGGCTTCTACATGTGCTAGGGAAGATAGCCTAGTGTCAACCTCTGAACCTATGCTAATGTTCGGGATGCACATTGTTCAGTGATGGTACTGATTGCAGGTTTTGCTTCTTCTTTGCTTTACCACTTCCTATGAACAACCTAGGTTTCTGCATAACATATTTGATTGTGACAGGATTTCACTATTTTATATTGTGTCTGTTGTCATATCACTGTGTGCACATGGTGGATTGGTGAATAGTGCGAGGTTCCTGGGTTGACACTTGCAACTGATGGATATGTGTGGCCCACTGCTGTACTCAAACTTGACCTAAGTGTGTGAGCATGCCCAGTTCAGACTTTCAGTGTTTTGTTGCCTGACATTTGTCTCATAGTTTCAAGTGTGTGAGCATGCCCAGTGTGACCTTGCAGTATGTTGCTGTCTGAGGTCCACTACGTTTGTTGATGTGTGTGAACATTACCAATATTAACATTTATACTATATGTGTGTTGAATATCAGGTTCTATTATTACTGCAGGCCTCACCTTTGTGTCTTAACTCAACAGGGATTATGCTATGCCTGCAAGGTTTCCATGAGATACTTAGCATTGACTTATCAACATTTTTTCATACAAGCTGATCATTGACATACTGTCATGGTTTAGTGGTTCTTTACTCTGACTATAGTGCATTGTATCCTGGGTTTGAAGACTGTCACTGCTTCATATTTTCATACATGCCAGAACAGACTGCTTCAAGTAAAGTGAAGCAAATATGAACTTGTTAACCTGCTTTTGATGAACTATGCCCACATTTGACCAGACTTGCACAACATTGCTCAATGTTGCCCAACATTGCTGGACAGTGCACAATATTGCTGAACATTACCTGTAGTTGTGCTACTTAGTGTGTGCAATTTTGTTTACATATACTAAATAGAGGTGAGAGCTGTTTAGCAGTGCTTTATATTGCTTAACACATAGCAATCATGCCTCAGGTGGTGCTGCAGGGCTGCCTATGTCGGATGCACATTTTACACTCCCTATACATGTTTGTTAAAAGGTAGTGTCAAGTTAGGCATCGCTTTTACTGTATGTGCGAGTCGGAGAGGGTATCATTTCCAGGGTTCCTACTGAGCCAGTGTATATGCTATGCGTTGCCTCTTTGCCAAGGCCAAAGCATACTGGGCACGCCTCCTTCTGCCTACTGAGGCAGGCTCAGGTTGTTCCTTCTCCGAGTCACGCTCTGCATGTGATGGCCTTTGCAATGGTGGGGGGCTGTTGTGCCCGGCCCTATGCTGCTCCTGCTGCAGCTGTTTTCGCAGGATCATATTGTGTAGCATAGCACATACCATGACTATTTGGGTACATGTAGTTGGTGAGTGCTGCAAGGCTCCACCAGATGTGTCCAGGCACCGGAAACGTGACTTGAGCAGCCCAAACACATGCTCAATTACATTTCGTGTTTGTGCGTGTGCCTCATTATGGTGTTCCTGTTCAGGTGTGTGTGCATTTCTGATGGGTGTCATCAGCCACGGCTCCAGTGCATATCCAGCATCCCCCACTAGGTGACCATGAGGGATGTCCCCATTGGCAAATGTCTGGTACAGCTGTGTCAGATGCCAGATATGGGAGTCATGGTAGCTTCCAGGGCAGCCAGCACAAACATTCATTATTATGCCCTGGGCATCACACAGTTGATGGAGGGGTAACCCTTGCGGTTATAGTAGACCCTACCCCGCTCACCGGCTGGTGCTTTGATGCGAATGTGCGTGCAGTCTATTGCACCCACTACCTAAAGGTATTCTGCTATTTGCTGGAAGAGATGCATATTGCTGGCCAATACCTCATGGGAATTGGGGAAATATACATGATCACCGACATGTGCTGCCATGGCCTTCAGGAACTGATGCAGTACCCTAGATGCTGATGCCTGTGAAATCCCCATCATATCACCAGTTGGTCTCTGGAAGGTACCTGTTGCTAATATTCTTAGGCCAACACATACCTTGGTTTCCACTGGGATGGGTTCCCCTCTGTTGGTTCTGTGTGTGAGGTGTGGCCTGCACAGCTCAACAATTTGCTGCATGAGGTCTCTGTCCACTCTATAGCGCTCCACTATCTCCAGCTCATGTAGCCCCTGGTAGGTTACCCTAGGCCTGTACACTCTTTTCCGTCTCCTCACTGTGGGTTGTTCAGCAGCATTTGCATTGTCACCACCCTCAGCATGTTGCATATGTCGCCTTATGACAACAATGGCAGCCCCTAACATTTCTTTGTCTCAGTAAAGCTTTTTCAGTTTTCACTTCTATTAGCTTACTGCAGTGTTGCAGTGTCTGAGAAATACATAATGGAATGTTTTTTGCTGAGTTTTGAGTGCTGGGCTGGGCTGGGCTAGTCTAATGCCTGTGTAATTGGCTGATTCTGATTGTTTTCACCTGCTAGCTCTGCTAGTACTCCCTGGTTAACTTCCTACTATTTGTTGTGCTTCCTTTTCCCTTTCTGTTTCCTCAGGGGGCAGCGCCACGCAAACAAGCGCAAACATGCGCACACCAGCTCACATGCGTGCACACATGCTTACACGGACTAAAACTTGCTTATTCCTGTTAAAACGTGCGCGCACTGGCACAAACGCGCTTACAACTGTTTACACAGCCTTACATATGCTTACTCAAGCCTACACGCACGCACACACGCTTACACACGCGCACACTGTCTTACTTGGGTTTACTGGTGCGCAAACGCGTGCATGCACGCTCAGCAAGAAACTTTGGTGTTATCCACAGCATACACATTCAATTTCTTGACTTTACCTGGGCTACCTGTTGACACACCTCTTTTACTATTATGTAAATGTAAGCTGACACATGTCACTCTGCTCCAATGAGCTGCACTCCTTTCATACATACGCCCCTCGTGATGTCACCTATCTTCTAGTCTGTTACTCCCCTTATCCTACTCCTACACTCCACTGACTGTGCTCATTTGCTATGTGAACTTGCGATTCACTATCACAACTCTCATTTGCATAGGATTGTCTACTAATGCTTAGTTACATCTCTTAGACTGAGCTTCCCCCCTTAGCAACCTCTACTCGGTGGCCATGTTGTCTTCAGCCTGCCATTCCCTTGCATTGTAAATTCATTTTAGCTATGAAATCCACATCTGTGGATCTTAATTATTAATTTTCTGCTTTTTGTGGTGCAGCGCATTTGTGCTGTGCTGGCTACGGTTAAACCACGGAAATCGGGATTAAAAAAAAAAGTTATTTTATTTTTAATTTGCATCACTTCCCATTGCCAATGGCCGTATTTGTGGCCATTGGCATGCTTCCTCCTGTGAATGCATGCTTTTTTTCTGGCTGACACGGCTCCGCTTTGCTATTTACAGAACCGTACTCAGTTATCAACTGAGTACATTTCTGCAAATAATACTACTCCTACTCAGACAGGTTCAGGTTTCCTGGATCGCAAATTTACCTCATGTGCATGGCTTTCACCTGCAGTTGAGGTAATTTGCATATCCCAGCCCTGTCCATGTAGGACTAGTTTGGAGAGCTCAGTTGCACGCCCCTGCCGGCTGTTCCTGGATCGCTCGACGGACATGTTGGCTTGCTGGAGTCTTACTCTACTCTTACACTCCATGCAAGCCTTCGTGAATCCGGCCCTAAATGTTATATGTATGTACTTGGAGCTTTTCTCCCTGGACCAATGCTGAAAAAGGGCTTCAGCTCAGTCAGACATTCGTGGTCAACAAATGTAAAATAAATAAATAAAATAAAATATTCTTCAAGCACATTACATCAGTGTGAACAGTGGTAGTGCAACTAAAATTAAAATCTTCAGTTTTTGCAATAGGAAGTTACATTACATTCACCATCACAGTGGTGAGTGATGCCAACCTTCCAGCAAATGCTGAGGACAAAAAGTGAAGGCTTTTTGATGGGCCATTTCTGGCCATGTGTGTTGTATGTGATTCTATTTTTTGACCAGATTAAAGATACAAAAAAGGGTTGCTAGGACAGTGGTGAAAATGTGGACCATGTGGAGCATGGAACACAGAGGGAAACAATATCAAAATTTGCAGGATGGTGGTGAGAGAACAACATAGCTATGCACTTCTTCAGAACATAGCTGTAGTACTGTACACAAAATTCTATGACTTTAGAGATTCACAGTACCATTGAAGGGTGACAAAAGCTTAATGTTGCATAGCCAATTGGACCAAATGAAGAATGTCAAGCTGACACATAGGCAAAATGGAGAGCTATATATGGGCCATAATTTTTTTGTGGGACAGGTTCCCATTTTTTTTGAAGGAAAAGGAATATTGGGTAAAGTAATTATGAAAGAATACACTAGATAAAGTAGCAGGCATGGATATACAGGAAATACAGTACAGACAGGGATGGTGATGGACACAAAATGTTGTGGGACAGCATGATTGGGGATAGGCAGGGGACCTGAGAGGTGCATCCACATCCAGCTTGAGAACAATGAGATTCTGGTCTCCACCTTCAGAACTGTCATCACTGTCTTCTGTGTCAGTTGCCTGAGTCAATGATGGATGTGGCATCATTTTGGTAATATGATGCAGGACTTTTTCGACTTTGCAAATCTGGGAACCAAGGCCACCTTTCTATTATGGCCTGCACCAGACCTGTCAGTTCCTGATGGGTGACAAAATCACCACTTGTACTACTACAGCTCCCATGGAGTACCACTTCTCCAACAGAGGAGGCAGAACTACTTAATGCAGGTGGAGCAGGTAGAACAGAGGTTATGGAAGCAATGTTGACAGATTGTGACCAAGATGTTCTGGGTTTCTGTGCTGCCTGTGGTGGTCCCACCACAACCATCTGTGGAAGTATGGAGGGCTAAACCACAGTGGTTGGTGTTTTTCCACCTGATGGTGGTCAATTTGTATCAGCAGCAATGTATTAAAAATTATATATGAAAAACAAAAATAAATAAATGAATATAGAGATCAGGACAAGCCAAACATGAAATGAGAATTGCTACACTTAATGTAGTTTCACTGACAGGACACAGCTTGGAAGTGGATGACATGATGATATGGAGGAGGCTGGAGATCCTATGTATCCAAGAGATTAGATGGAAGGGCAGTGCCGCAAAGCCACTTGGCTTGGGAATCCAGAGTCTACTACTCTGGTGGAGGGAAGGCTAGAAATGGTGTAGGAATTGTGGTGAGAGAGAGGCTTCAGAAGACAGTAAGGGATATCATCAGAATTAATGACAGACTCATGGCAGTCAGACTCCAGTGTAATGATAGGGCAGTATTCGTAATCTCAGCCTATGCCCCACAGCAGGAGGGTTGTGATAGTGAGGAAAAGAGTGCATTCAGACAGAAGTTGCAGGACCTACTAGATACAGCAGGACAACATGAATTTGTGTTGATAATGGGTGACTTGAATGCACATATCGGGACAGACAGAGCAGGCTATGAGGACTGCCTGGGCCCACATGGGTGGGGCAAAGGGAATAAAGAAGGAGAAGCCATTCTAGACTTCTGTCTGGCAAATGGCTTGATAGTAGCCAACACGGTTCAGAAAGAAAGACAGTCACAAGCTCACATACAAGAGTAGTCAACATGCAACTCAGGTAGACTTCCTCCTAGCATGGAAAAGGCACCAGGGTAGAATCCATGATTGCAAAGTCATCCCCAGTGAAACAGTCAGCCCACAGCATAAACCGCTAGTTGCCACAATCAGCTGCAAGCAGTGGTCATAGAAGGCTCTAAGGTCAACAGAGACCAGGCTGAAGACCTGGAAGTTGACAGGAGAGAAAGTACAACAGTTCAAGGAATTACTCAGGGCTCTAGCACCCCAAGAAGAGGAGGAAATAGGTGGAGTTGAAGAAGAATGGCAGCACCTAAAAACAGCATGTGTTAGGACTACAGAAAAGATATGTGGCCGAGCCAGGTATGGAAATAATGTACATAAGGAAAGCTGGTGGTGGAATGCAGAATCCAGGAAGTCATCAAAAGAAAGTAGGAGTGCAGGAAGAAGTGGGAGACAGAAAAGACTAACCAGGCTAGGAAAGACTACTGGTTGGCTAACAAAGAAGCTAAGAAAGAAGTTGCAATACCAAAGAATAGGGCATCACAGGCACTCTACCAGCTTCTGGAAAGAGACACAGTATAGGGCACAAAGAAGCTATATCATGTTGCAAGGCAAAGAAAGAAAGATAAAGAAGATAGACACCCTTCATAAGGGATGCCAGAAACAACCTGCTCACCAGTCCAGTGGACATCAAAGGCAGATGGAAGGAGTATTTCCAGCAGCTTCTGAATGAATAAAACCCCACAGAAGCTGTACTGTCCCAGAAAAAGCCTGCAATGAGAGAAGATGAGGAGCCCCCTATAAGAAGTAAGAACAGCACTAAGGAAGATGAAGTCAGGGAAAGTAGCAGGCTCAGATGAGGTCACAGCAGATATGATAAAGATGTTGGGTGAGATGGGGAGAAATGGCTCCTGAGGGTATTAATAGCAGTGTGGAGAGAAAGACATATCCCAGATGACTGGAGAATAAGCATACTTGTGCCAGAGTACAAGAATAAAGGGGGCATCTACAATTGTGGTCAGTATAGAGGCATCAAACTCCTATCACACTGCATGAAAGTTCTGGAGAGGGTGATTGATAAACGGATATACAGAGTAGTAGAATGTAAGATGTGAGATGAGCAGTCTGCATTCAGATCAGGATGCAGCACAATTGACCCAATGTTTGGATTGAGACAGATACTTGAGAAGAAGTTAGAGATGAGGAGAGAGTCCAACTGGGCATTCCTAGACTTGAAGAAAGCATATGACAAGGACCCAAGAAAGCTGATCTAAGCAGTTTGGAGTCCCAGAAACATTGGTAGAATTAGTGCAGGCTATGTACAAGGACCCAATGACTCAAGTACGGACAATGTTCAGCCTCACAGAAGGGGTTCCCAGTGGGAGTGGGTGTACATCTGGGTTCAGCTCTGAGCCCTCTGCTGTTCATATTGGTGATGGACTACATTAGCAAACAGGTTGGAGGGGACAGATCAACAAAGCTTTTATATGCAGATGATGTGGCAGTACAGGCAGACTCTGAGCTAGAACTTCAGTAAAGGATATGAGAATAGAATGCAAATTTGAAGGCACATGGGATGAAACTAAACACAGATAAGACAGTGGTCATTGCAGCAAATCAGGGAAATCAGAAGTAGCTGAGAATAGAGATAGAAGGGAAGATAGTGGAACAGGTAAACAGCTTCAAGTATCTGGGAGGGGTAGTTGAGGAGATGGTCATTCTGAATGAAGAGGTCAAAGCTAGAATCAGAGGGGCTACAGCCAACTGGCATAGAATATCAGGTGTAGTCTATGATAGAAGAATGCCAAAGAAGCAGAAAAGTAAGGTGTACAAGACAGTGGTGTGACCAGTACTATTGTATGGTATAGAAACCTGGGAAGTAAAGGCAGAACAGTTGAAGAAGCTAGAGGTGATGGAAATGAAGCGCCTGAGAAAACAGGTAGGATGCGCACTGTGGGACAGATGAAGAAATGAGGGCATAAGGGCAGAAGCCAAAGTAGCTCCAATTGCAGGAAAGATCAAAGAGAACAGATTATGGTGGTTTGGGCATATGTGTAGAAAAGCAGAAGACAATCTGGTGAGGAAGATTTGGGACAGACAGGATGAAGGTAAGAGGAAGCGTGGACATCCGGCAAAAGAGGTGGATGGATTGTTTGAAAGAAGATCTGTGACAGTCAGGCATGAGTGCTGAAAAAGGCAGTTGTGTGGCACTGAATCGAGAGAGTTGGTGACAGCTAACATGATACTCTGACCCCATGTAGAAAAATGGAGAAAAAGAGGGCTGATGATGGTGATGATGATGGTGGGGGGAGACAAAAAATGTCACATCTGTTTATTATTTCAAAAGATAAACCAATAAGAGAATAACTAAGTACACCTTGTTCAAATCCAGATGTGATGGGAAGGCATCAATGTATCAGAAAATTAGTCAATCAGTTGCAATGGTATGGTATGAGAAACAGAATCATGTATTTCACCCTGACATATCAGATATGTGCTATCAAAGGTCATAATTGCATTTGCCAAAATGTAATTGTTAATGTCATGCAATATTGCAATTAATATCTTACAAATACTATTGTGTAAAAATCTGATGTGTGTTTCTGGGTATTAAACCAACACACAATTATTCTGATGTACTCATTGCCTAATGCGATAACCAAGAGCTATTGGAGCAGGCATGTACGCTTGATATCAAATTTAAGGCATGCCTGCTCAAGATGTTATACAGTAATAGACTAAAAACACTTCTCTGCCTTGCATTCAGACTTGATCCATAGATACATACTTACTCTGTGCTTCCCTGAGGTGGGTTAGTCTCTCCTGATGTACCTCATGGTTTTCTACTATCTCTGCTGCAGCTGTACAGTAGACAACAGAAAAAAGGATATTTGAAAGCATAATTATCAACTATGCTGGCTGGGTAATTAATGCCATATCATAGATAAGTGAAGGGTCAGTCTACTTACCCAATGGAGGGGTGTTTGCATTCTCCCATTGGCTCAGGAGATCCTTCTTGCACCTGTTCATTTCACTGTAGTGGTGAAGATGTTGCTCCCTAGTGCAGTGGATGCCATTTTCCCTGGAGACAGCTTTGGCCAAGATATTCCAAGCTCAGTCTTATACTAAGACCAGGTAAAATCCCCCTTCAGCAGCCTGTGACTGTTGCACTTCATGGGGAGTGTCACAAAAGTCCTGGTCTCCTCAGCAACCCACCTATTTGCTCTAAATGAACATCATCCTTACCATTGCCAGACATTTCTGCAGCATTCAAGCTAGAACTATGTGTCTGGATTGGCAGTCTGTTTGGATCTCGCATGTAACAGCTTGTGCACAAAGATGTACAGCCTAGCCAACTACATTTGTACAACTGGAAGCACAGAAATGGCTTGGCATACACATTGGCAGTGATTGCATCCAGATACTCATTAGCTATGAAATACTGTAGTGGGATTTGTCCATTTGTGGTGCTCAAACTATTGGCTCATGTTCCAATGTTAAACAATAAAGTGCTTTATTGTGTTTGTTATCATCATGGTTAGTATGAGGAAAAAAAGGTATGACTTGTGAAATATTGGCCTGTTGGGATTTGCACACTGGTAAGATTGAGTAGTGCCACCTAGGAATAGAACCCATGAGAAAAAGGTGGATAAATTGTTAAACTTCACTTATTAACTCTCAAGTTTCACATGAGAACTTACTTTTTAACATGGTAACGAAGTATAGTAATGTAACAAGGACTGGAGATATACTTTAGAGATGCCTACATGTCTGTGACTTTACTTCATCCTGGGACACATTTCTATGTAAAAAGCAGTATTTGTTTTTCTAAATGCATTTCAGAAGCATGCAGTTGCATAACCTGAATAATGCATGTTGGTTTAGGTCACATACATACTTCAGAAGATATCCTGTCATAAACATATACTTACAGTATGTGATAACTCATAAGAATTATAACAAAAATATTGTACACATCATACCTCTGCATGTGCAATCTACATTAAATGTCATCATTGTCATGTTTAATGTAATTTACACACATTATATTGGGCTTATATAGCAAACATTAATGATACATTTGCTACAATAAACATAGTTATTATAGTTATTTGCATGAACTGTTACATTCCTAAACAAAATGTTGTGACAAAATGCATTCAGACCTCCTATGTGAAAGAATCTGTGAACTGTATTTAAATTCGCATCATCTGTCCTCTTTCTTTAAGGTCATCATACTGAAGCCATGTACTATAGGGAAAGGTACATTTTCTTCATTGAGAACTCTTCAGAAAACTGATGGCCATGCAATTGCACCAAGCTTGTTTGCCCTACAGAAGGCAAGAAAACATATGTTTTTCTCTCATCCCTAAGGAAGTAAGTCATGTTTACACACTGCAGAACTGAAATCAAATGTGAACAGCATTACAAAATATTGTACATGTAATAGATATATATAGCAAGGACCAAAGCTGTTATTGCATTAGCATGACTGAGTCACACTTTCTGCATCTGCTTGCAACATCATAAGTAGCAATTAGCTTACACACCATCAGAATTTCATGTAATGGCAGTTTTTCTGAAACGGGTCACACAGATAATGTCATGAGGTTATGCTTCTCACAGTACATACAATTTACTCATGAGATCAAAGTTTACAATATACTGTATTACTATCATGAACACTTCTGACATATGGATAAGATCTCCAGCAAATATGACACATATGCCCACATAGTTCATGTTACTATGTTTGCGTTAGCACACTCTGCAAACTGTCATATTTCACAACATCCGTAGCTCATACTGTTATTAGTAATGAGAAGAGATGAGTTTACAATGCATTTGTAATATAAATTCACAGTGACTACAGGTAAAATGTTATTAATTTATCACAGAATTTAGCCTATTCATTTCACATGCAATATTAGTTTCCAATATTTATTCTGAATCCAGTCATAAAAAAATCTGTAACCTGGATTTGAACCTTGCATTATGTGACCTCTTTCTCTAAGATTGCTTCACTTATACCTTGTGCCACAGAAATAGGTAGCTGACAAGTGGAATTTCTTCAGTACTGTGCATAACACTGACAAAAATACACCTGTGCCAGTCTCAAACTGCACTACTGATGGTATTTCAAATTATTTTTTTCAGTTTTTACCTTAGAAAGTAAACTGTTGCTCACTGCAAAACAATACTGCTAGTCAAGACTGCTCTAGGCCAAAGGCACACAAAGGAGACATATGACATAAAAGAAATATTTATTTAAAATGTACATTTCTTATGTTACCTCCCCTTTATTGTATTTCAACATGAACTTTTGCTGCTCAAACACCAGTAAATTCATTCAAATAGCACCATCTCTCAATTTGAACCATCAAACTAGTGATTTCACAGCAGACAACTGAGATTGTTAGCAGCATTTGCTACAGACATAAGAGAAGAAGAAGAAAAAAGCAAATTACATGTAAGGAAAATGTGAGATTGTATCATTTCACATTAAAATTGCAACATAAACAAGCTGTGAAACTGCCTTTGTAATTTGTCAATAAATGTGTGGATAAATGTGATCTTAGTAATAGTTAAGCTGATATTTCTTTGCTGACTATAAAACAAATATTTGCAATGCTACAGCTGTTGTTCTCTTTAAAGCCACTGTGATGCAGCGGTAGCATTGTTGCCTCACAGCAGGAGGTTTTCTGGTTCGATTCTCAGCCGGAGCACCTTCTGTGTGGAGTCTACATGTCCTCCCCGTGGTTGAGTGGTGTTCAAAATACATGCATGAATGGGCATTCCTTTGTTGAAGGTTGGGTGTCAGGCTGGCACCTCAACACCATAAAAATCTACTGTCAATCATTAGCAGAGTTCTGCTGTGGTGTCCCCTAACCAGGAAAAGCAAGAAGAAGAAGAACAACAGCTGTTTTTCTCTTTATTTTGACAGCAGCATACCCATGTCTATGATTATCGAACAACAACATTATTTCTTTTGCATTGTTGTTGATGTCTTTCAATAAATAAAGAACATCCTTAGACTAGAAGAAGAATTGTTATTCAGAGGATCAAAGTATGGTTATAAACAATTCATAAAAATATTAGGCAGATTGTTCTTCTAATTCAGTTGATCTAATCCCAGAATTTAGTGTTAGGTCTCTTCTCTCTGACAAACCCTTGATAAGTATACATTAAGAGGACATAGTGTGAAACAATGATTGTTCTTGCAGTCAGAGTAATAATTCACACTTGCACTCCCATAGCAAGTAACACTTATCAGTGCTCATCCTTATAGAGGAAGGGTATGTGCATGGAGTCATGTGTGTCATTGTGACATGTTTACATTCCATGCATGTAGTGCACATTTAGGAATTCTTGAATGCTGAGTTTACAACACTTTAGTATATTCATAGTGCTCAAAGGGCTGAATCTGCACTATATCACTCTAATTGTACAGGCAAGGATATTGTGTCATGACGAGGAGACTGTTGGGGTCCACAGAGCTGCATGCTGCTATTTACTTGGGAAATGTGTTCCTAGTTTCACAACTGACTTGATGCAAAGGTATGTTGCTGTTTCTTTCTTTCTTTTTTTTTTTTTTACAAAATGCAGTATGTCAACCTAACTGATGGATTGCATTGCGCAATAGACAATTGCTTTAGTGTCTGCATTGTTTGTCCCCTTGCTGTAGATAGGCATGTATATCAGTTATTTGGTCCCATTACAAATGTTTGCAAAGAATGTAACATGCCATTATTGAAACTTTGTGATGCATTTCTGACCAGTTATTGCAGGAGAGTGTTGTATCACTTAGTAGCAATGTCAGGGAGTTGACATTTGTAGCCCATAAAATGTGTTAAGCCTGTGATATGTAAATGACTGCCTGCCACACAAACTGACATCCAACAACAGTTTTAGCTATTTTTAATGTAAAAGTATACATTACTGTCATGTACTACACAGTTACACACCTGTTTTCCAGAGCACCTCCTAGATAGGTCCTGAAAGCACCCTGTTTGTGTTACAAGTTTTTCGAACCTAGCATTATGGACAGTTGGAGTACCCTTGTTTCTCTTGCCAGCCTTGATGACTTGGGTCTCCTGAGGCAGTGTAGCAACTGCCTCATGTACACTGACAACCCTCTACTAATAACTCACTCTGGTACAGAGTGTGAGAGATGCATCTACACCAAGAATCTTGAATCTCTGCACTCTCACACTCAAAACAGTAACACTAAAGAGGTTGTCAACATGCCCACCACTATTCATGCACATAGTACCACTACTCATACACATAATATGCATCCAACACATAAATCAACATATGCAGAGGTCCTCTCAAAAACATACCAAACCACTGATTAATCATTAGTTATTCAATGCCTTATTTAAATTAATATTGTATGCATCTTTTGCTCATAATAGCTTGCTGCAAGCTGCTGTTTTTGTATACTATTACACACTGTGTATATTGTGAGTACCTACTAGAGGGCTTTGTAAATATGTTTGACTCATATCTGTTATATTCTGTCTGTGTTATTTGGAGCTTTTCTCCCTGGGCGTCCGCTGAAAATGGACATATATCCAGTCCAAGTATCCCGGTCAACAAATGTAAAATAAATAAAAATAAATACCAGAGACCTCCAAAACAAATGACTGCTAATACTAACACAGTTCCCACAGCACCCATGACATATAGCAACACCAGCGTCTCACCTACTAAGCCCTTAAGGCGTAATACTCAAAAAACAAATTTTCTTCTCATTGGGGATTTCATAGTGAGGCACATGGATGTTCCACGCATCAGGTTAGATAAAGAAAAAGTCATGATCAGATGTCTGTTCTATGCCAGGATTCATCAGATCATGCATGTACTCATGTCACAGCAAGTAGTACATTATCACTGTGTCATAGCTCATGTTGGAGTGAATGACCTGAGATATACCTCACTGGACTATATGAAGAGAGACATTTTTAAGCTCTCCAAGTATGTGCCTTAGGCAGGTATGTCCTTATCCTTGAGCAGCATATTACCCTCACCTAGAATGATGCCACAGTATAAACAAAAAATGATCAATTAGAATAATAAGCTTAGTTTTTTGTGTCATTCAAAGGGGATCCAGTTTCTGTCAGCCGGGGATGACATGGTTGATAAACCACACAGATTTGCCAGAGATACTTTGCACCTGGCATCACTAGGCTTTTGGCCACTGGCAAAGGCTCTTGCCTCCCCCATAGTGCCTTTTTTAGACAAGGTCTCAAAAACAAAATTGCCAATGTGAAAATTGCCAGCCATAACAAAATAAGGGTTATGCTAAACACTAGGAGCTTAAACCAAAAAAACTGCACACCCCAGAAGCATCTTTATCACTGGAGGATGTAGATGTCTGTGTAGTCATAGAAGTCTGGTTCAAGGCCTCAGAGAGTACCTCAGTCTTGCAACACTACAATGCCTTCTACACCTCAGACCACAAAATGAACATGTGAGAACCAAAGGAGGCAGTGTTTCTATCTATATTAGAGATAAATTCACCTCCCGACTAGTTAGACTGGACAACTCCATGGAGTTATTGCAAGTTCAGATTACTGTGGGTAAGATCCCCATTGAACTCATAGCTAGTTATATATCCCACTCCATGGATCATGATGCACATGAGGCCTACTTGACCAAATTGGAGTCAATCTAAATACTGCCAGTCTGGTCATGGGGGATTTCAATTATCCTACCATCAACTGGGAAACCTACTCTAGCCCTAATTCACTAGAATAAAAATTTCTTGACTTTATTAACTCAAATTCCCTAGAACAAATTGTTCAGACCTCAACAAGAGGAACAAACATACTAGATCTGGTCCTCACTAACATGACAGACAGGTGCACCACCTCAACTGTCAGACCCTCATTAGTTAAATCTGACCATGAATTAGTTGTATTTGAAATGGCACTAACACTAGAACTTACAAAGTGTGAAATCAGACTATAAAACGTCACCAAAGTAAAATATACCCTCCTATTGAAATGTATAAATGCATTCCAAACTCTACCCCAGCTGGAAGTGGTAACTATACCAACGCTTACACTTAACCCCTGTACATTCACTTGTATAAGTGTATAGACTTGTCTGTTCCAGAGAGAATCAAAGCCAGAGCCCCAATAAAAAAAATCCACTCTGGTGGACATCCAGCAACAACAAACTTTACAACAAATGCAAACATTTGCTGTCTAAGAAAAGTAAGGTGAGGCCCCAACAACGGAAAAATATCCTCCTCAGCCTCAACAAACAAATAAGACAACATGTCAAATCCTCTAGGGGTAACTTTGAGAAAAACGTTAACAATCATAGCCAAGGATAATCATTAGGCCTTTTACAGCAATGTAAGTAGCCTAAAAAGTAGGATCCAAGTTTGTGCCGAACAAGTGACTAATGGTATGACACACACTGATCTCGCAGAGATAGCAAACATGCTATTAAACAGGTTTGGGAAACATTTCATTCCTTTATCCCCTCCAAACTTATCACAAACCTCGTTCCCAAGTTCCCCCCAACCTACATATCCAATGAACTGGTCATGATAGCCTTGTCTAAGGCAAAAACACCTCATCTACAGGACCAGATGGCATCACAGGCTGTCTTCTAAACAAACCAAAACCTAAACTAGCATTACCATTTAGTAGCCTATATGAGAATGTAAGCTGTGCTAGATAGAGTAGGGCAGTGCATGTGTAACATATGCCAGCATAACTAACTGGAGGTTAGTAAAGAATTTTATGCCATTTGTATATCAAACTGATTTGAACAGATGCTTGTGTTAAAAATGTATTTGTAAAGCTGCTTGCATTAAAAATGTATAAACAGTGGATCCTGCTTGACAGAAAAGAAATATACATTTATATCAGACTGTACTGTTGTAACTGAGGAAATGTATATATATTAACAGAGGATGCTGGAAGGGTAGGGTTTAGCTAATCTGAACTTACCTTAAGGAAATTGCCAGAAATTAAATTACTTGGTTTAGGCCATAAAGATTTTATCTCACAGGCATTAATGCAGCCAGAGATGTAATGTCTGGGAAACATCCCGGCTCTTATTGTCCTTAGTTGTGTACTAATTGTTACCCTGGGATGTCTGCAAATGTGTGTTTAGTTTCTAGAGGAGGGAGGAAAAGGTTGCAATTGTTTTACAGTCTCCAGATACTTTAGCAAAGGCCTAGATATGCATTGTGACACGTGTTCTAGATCCTGGTTCAGCTTCTAGTCAGGGGGAGTAGTGTGGGAACCACAGAGACAGGTGACTAGATGTAATGTCATTCTATAGCTGCACTGAAATTGTATTTAGATATTAGTGAGAGATGTGATAGTGACACTCAGCATTCTGTTATTGGAACTGAAACAAAGACACTCATCCACTTCATCTTGCCTTGCTTTTGTAAGTATCTTAACTAGGGAACTGTAGGGAATAGTGAGATTAGTTAAATACTGTTTTTCTGTATCTGTCTGAGTCTTTCCATCTGTTCTATTTTTTATATTTCATGTAAATTGAAACTGGTGTTTATTGTACATAGATATTCAGTATTTTCATGTTTTCTAATTTTATTATTTATTTCTAAATATATCTATACCTTTCATTGTGGCTGGTCTTTTAGAAAATAGTTTAAACTTGGAGAGTAATTGCATTTATTTGGTGACATTGTGGCTTCATGCTTGCTGTTCAATTCCAGCAAAGGGTAACATTATATGAATGCAGTGACACTACACATACAAAAATGCATGAAGTTATTATTATCAGGTTTTGGTTTGGAGAAAGAAATATAAGTTCATTTTGTAATTTCCTGACAGTGAAACAGTTGTTCTGTGAATGTTGTGGTATGAGTGTTCCTACGACACATGCATTCAGTAATGACTTGTATAGCATATCTTCAAAGGCAGAGTGCGATTCAATTCTGTGACAATGTTGTTCTGCAAAACATTGTTTGTCAAGAAATATTGATATTGTGCTAGTTGTGTGATCATTAACATAATTACCTCCTTGTCATTATTTTGACAAATTCATATTGTACAAATTATCCTCAAATATCCATTATTACTTCACACATTAATTTAATTTATTTGTGATAAAATCCATTTCTATGCCTTGTGGCAGATACAATAAATACACAGCTCTGCAGAGCTTTTAGTATGATAGGTAGGGATTTGATTCTGGTAGCATCTGTCTGTAAGATAACTGTGTCAGACAGAAGTGGCTTAGGCAAAGAAAGTATTTATGGCACACTCAGAGGGTGACATTTTTAAGGCATCAACTGCCAAGGTAGGGGATCCATACCCATTACAACAGTGGAGTGCTGTACGCCCTTCAAGTGTGTTTATCATGACACACATATTATGCATATTTCTGTGGTGTCACAGGTTGATACACATCGTTCTGGTATCTGGCCTGGCATGTGTTTGAGCCTGGCAAGATAGAAATGTTGAGCATGTCATTGATTGCTCACAGGTATTACCAAATTTCCAAATAAGAATGCACTGTATTGTATGTATACCTCCAGACATTCATGTATTACTGTAATTGCTTTCCCTGCACTGTACAGTGTACTTTTCCGTTATTGGGGCAACAGTTCTCACATTACGTAATTCTTATGTAAACACAACTGTATTACATTACCTCTGCAAAATATGGAATGGTTACAGCTTCAGTTTGGAAGGTAATGCTTATAAAACACTTTTTGCTGCATATGAGTCAAATTTATTTACGGAGACAGTTACATTCATAGCACTGAATGCGTGACAAGCCCTTTCAGTGTGGGACCACTGTGAAACAGTCAAAATGAAAAAACGTAATGAGGCACACTCAAGACATCTGCAAATAAAATACAGCATACATCTTAACGTCTGAGTGCAACAAATCAGAAAATAAGGGGAGGACAAAGATCCAAAATAGAGGATTTAAATATTAACCTTACAAACAATTATGAGGCAAAAATGAGAGATACTGTCTACTGCAGTGTAGACATTGCTTCAAAATTAAAACACAAAACAGTAAGAGTTCTGGATAAAGGACAGGCTCAAATAAAAAGCAAGTCAACAGTATAAAAATAAATAGAGCCTTGTCCACCACAGCTGAATATAAACACTTTATTAAAACAACAAAACGTAAGTGCTTTCACAGTCTCTATGACTGCTTCCTCAGACAGCATTAAACAACTGAATTACATCTTTTATACACTTAAATATCAATCAGACATTAATTGATAGCAGTTAAGGCATTTAAAGTGTCCTTGTCACTTAGCTGATAAGATTGTATAAAAACATTCAACATTGAAACCTCATTAATTTTTTTTTAAAAAACTTTGAAAAAAAGAGCGTGTATCAACATTTATCTACACATTTTAAAGTGCTATATATATGTAAATTAATGTCTGAGTACTCTGGCTTTGAGGAATGGTTTCAGCGATACTGCTTCATTTATGCCTGGTAATGTGTCTGCATTGAGTTTAATGATCCACCTCTGCTCAGCTGCTTCTGTCCTGTTCTTCATATCGCCCCCTCTTATCCCTTCTCTGATAACCTCTAGAACAAAACATTTGAAAGTGTGGTCTCTCCCTTCTGCCTCAACATGCTTGACCAATGCACTGTTCTTCTTTTTATTAATGATATCTCTATTGTGTTCTAGTATACACTCTTTAAGCATTCTATTTGTCTTCCCTATGTAAAAAAAACATACATTTTACACAGAAACTGAAGTACACAACATTCTTAGTTCGACAGTCAGCATAGCATTTGGCTTGAATTACTGCCTGACTGTATGTGAAGTGGCAACGGTTGGACCTGCAACTCAGCTACGACTACATGAAACTAGGGTTACCACCTGTCCCACTTTGCGAGGGACAGTCTGTCTTTATGCAGTTGTGTCCTGCAAAAAAAAATCAAAAAATAGCAAATGTCCTGAGATTTCAGGACAAAAATATTTCCTAAGTTTTCTTTAATAGTTGCACAAAACAGTTATTTTATATATGAAACTTCTGTATGTTATATGAAGTAGCATAAGCAATTCAAATGTTACTAGAATAAGCTTTTATTTGTGCAAAAAAGTAAAGTTCTGTACTATGCATGGCTGTAGGTATGTTTTGTCCTGGAAAAATCTGACATTTCTACAGAAAATGTCCCACTTTGAGCATTTGAAAAGGTGGCAACCCTACATGAAACTGCTCATTGAGTTCTTTCAGCTGCAGGAAAATGAATTACAGAGAGAACTCAAGGATCTATATGAATATATTATTGCCACTTTTCTGATGGATATGATTATTGATAAGATGGACTCCTTGCATGAACAGATTTTAAATTATGAAAAACGGCTACAAAACATTAAAACCAAGAAGTTGCAGCATGATATGAGTGACTTTCAGAGTGGGAGGGTCTTTTCATGGTTGAGACAACAGCGAGACCCGACTATTCAATCAACGAACACCATTCCTACCCAACAACCTACCACTACTAATGAGCCTGAGCATCTGAGGAACACAACAATGGTCCCTACGAACACACCATCAACCAATGGCCTTAATGGAGACTTCTGATAGGGAAATGCATGCATCTGAAGACGTTGCAAATATATGAGCTGACAGCACAGGATCTGAACAGAATGCTACACTGAGCCTGCAAGTTGAAGATTTAAACATCAGAAAAAGAATAAACAATGAAAGGCCCCTGAATACAGGACCACCCCATTTTTTAGAGGACATGAAAAAAAGGGAAGAGACACTGATCTGGCCGTTTCAGCTAAGCGACCTGCTGCTGATAAAGGAGAGATCCAGCAGCCGAGGCAGGAAGGGGTATTCGCTGCACCAACAGAATGTGGAAGGGAACAAATATAAAATGGTCACCCGCAGCAAGAATTCAAGGTTTGGTCTTAAATCTTTCCTGCATACCTTTGACTAGTGCTCAGTTGGGTGTACTTGGGAGAGGGTTATCATTTATTCCCTCACAAAAGACTAATATGGTAGACATCTAGCAAGAATTGAGAATGTTTGGGAGAACATTAACGCTAAAGACTATATTTAAAGGGGATGTTGGTGAGATTAACAAATTCACCAAACCAAGTACATTTATACCCAAAATGCATCCAATGGTTAATACTTTTATATCAGTTTGTGACAAACAGATTAGATAATTGTGTAATAATGATACAGGTTCCAGATATCACAATTTAAGTAGAGTAGAATGTGATGATCTAGTTGAACTTAAGAGAATGCAGTCAATTGAAATCAGACCTGCTGATAAAGGTGGGAAGGTGATTGTCATGGACAAAGAGTTCTATATAACACAGATGGATTGGTTACATAGTGACCAATGTACATATGTAAGAATTAATGGGACAGAACTGAAAGCTTTTATTGACAGAGTGTCCTTTTTGATTTTTGACTTACTCGTAACAGACATGATCTCAAAAGATATATTTAATTATTTCATGACAGAAGCTCCACTTGTACCTATTATATATGGACTGCCCAAGGTGCACAAGGATGCCATGAACCCACCAATGAGACCCATAGTCTCGAGTAAGGGGTGGGTGACAGAGGCATTATCCATTTATGTTGATAAATGTCTGCATCCGGTGTTAGATACTTATGAGCACATACTAAGAGACACCAAGATGTTTTTACAGAACTGTTATAGTAAGACCAAGGTTCTAATGAATGAATACTATTTTGTGACCCTTGATGTGACATAGTTATTTACAGTTATCCTGAATGATTGGGGCATATACACTATCAGACAGCAACTAGGTATGGAAAGGACTTATACTGACAGTAAGATCAATTTGATTTGCAATTTACTGGACATTATTTTAAAGAATAATGTATTTGTCTTCAGAGATCACTATTACGTACAAAAGATAGGTGCAGCTATGGGCATGGCTTGTGCCAAAGCTACACCAATCTTGCTTTGGTTCATTGGGAGTTGACATCATTTTTACAAACCAGTGAATATAATCAGCATTTGCTGTGGTACACCCACTTTGTGGATTACATTTTTTTTTCTCTGGGGTGGCTCTGAACAACAGCTACATGACTTTTTGGGCTATTTAATACCACCACTACATTCTTAAAGTTTACATGCAATTTCTCCCTTGAGAGCATAGAGTTCCTTGATGTAAGAGTTAAGAAGTCAGAGGCCAGAAAACTGGAGACTAGCCTGTATAGGAAACCCACCAGGAGGAATGCCATACTCATTAGAAGAAGTATGCATGCCAACCGCATTAATAGAAATGTCATGAAGGGTCAAGTTTTGAGAATCATGAGACTGCATAATAATGAAACCCAGCTCACAGTAGCCTTGAATAATCTCAGGGAAGAATTTTTAGAAAAAGGTTATTCCACACATGAATTAGACAAATGCATAGAAGAATCACTGAAAGAAAGGGGGAACAGAGGGCAAGCTTATTTTGCACAGCAGACAGATTCTGCACTAGATATAAATAGATCAGACAATGCGAAACTCAGATTCCCAATTTCATTTGCCAGTGATATTAATGTATTTTGTGAGGTGTTCAGAAAGAAATGGAACATCTTGACAGCAGTGGATGAACTTAAAGAAGTGTTAGAAGACACTTCACTGTTCTTCAAAAATAAAAGATGTCAAACAACAGCTATGTTATAAAACACATATAGCTCGGCCGCATATTGCATCTTCAAGGTTAAGAATTTACATATGCAGAAATTGTGCAGCATGTAAATTCAGACACTCTTGCACCACTTTTACAGACACATACAGTCAGGCAGTAATTCAAGCCAAATGCTATGCTGACTGTCGAACTAAGAATGTTGTGTACTTCAGTTTCTGTCTAGAATGTATGTTTTTTTACATAGGGAAGACAAATAGAATGCTTAAGGAGTGTATATTAGAACACAATAGAGATATCATTAATATAAAGGAGAACAGTGCATTGGCCAAGCATGTTGAGGCAGAAGGGAGAGACCACACTTTCAAATGTTTTCTTCTAGAGGTTATCAGAGAAGGGATAAGAGGGGGTGATATGAAGAATAGGACCAAAGCAGCTGAGCAAAGGTGGGTCATTAAACTCAATGCAGACACATTACCAGGCATAAATGAAGCAGTATCACTGAAACCATTCCTCAAAGCCAGAGTACTCAGAGATTAATTTACATATATATATATATATATATATATATATATATATATAGTCCTTTAAAATGTATAGACAAGTGTTGATACATGTTCTTTTTTTCAAAGTTTTTTAAAAAAAAATTTAATGAGGTTTTGATAAATTGAATGTCGGATGTTTTTATGGAATCTTATCAGCTAAGTGAGAGGGACACTTTAAATGCCCTAACTGCTATCAGTTAATAGCTAATTTATATTAAGTGTATAAAAGATGTAATTCAGTTGTTTAATGCTGTCTGAGGAAGCAGTCATAGAGACTGTGAAAGTGTTTACCTTTTGTTGTTTTAATAAAGTGTTTATATTCAGCTGTGGTGGACAAGGCTCTGTTTATTTTTGTACTGTTGGATTGCTTCAAAATTACCTTTCTCTCAGGAACACTGCCACACGACACTCACTAAACTATCACATTTAGCAATAACAGATTTAAATTGCAGAGTTAAATTACTCTGCTTGTCTTTTGGTGTTTGTACAAGTGCGTGTTTGTGTGTGTGTATATACATTACCATGGCTGTGTTAAAAGCATGTTTGTACATGATAACAAAGAGTTAAATTCAACACTGACTGCATAATTAGTACTGTGCCGTTTTGTACAAATCGCTTCCTTATACATTGTTAGCAATACCAGTACTGTCTAACAAACTGTCAGGGTAAAATTGTGCTGCAGTACAGTGGTAGCTTCTTAAAATAATGCCGATATTTATTTAGCGGTCCTGACTGAAACGCTAAAGCGCCAACGTGCCAAAGCATCTATAGTTTTGGCTATAGCAAACAGCTTTTTACATTAGTTTTGCACAATGCGTTTATCTTGGTATGAGAAAATTATATACAGATATAACAGAGAATTATTCCAACTTGAAGCATTCCACATTTTGTAGAGGGAATGTGGGACAGTTGTGTTTACATAAGAATTATGTAATGTGAGACCTGTTGCCCCAATAACGATAAAGTACCCTGTACAGCCTTATAGGACGTGACATTATGCAAGATCAACATAAAATATGATTGGGTCTATGTTAGGACAGTTTCTTATAGGTTCATAGGTTCATAGATAAGTATTAGACTAACTGCCCTTGTGGTCCATTTTAAGCCTAGCCAGTTTCTCTATTTATGCTTGAAATAACCTAGTCCATCTGGTTATAGTTTGGCCTTACCTGTCCCATGGTCTGTAATTATACATTATACATAATGAGAATAACTAGAATCATAGTGTAGATAATTTGAGGGGACCCATGCCTGACAAAAAACATTTAGGAGCTGCTTCTGTGCATTAGTGGTACAGGGGGCAGTCCTGGGTTACATTTTCTGTCTCCCATTCATAGATCTAAGTTATGCTTGAACATGGACAGGGATGAACTTTGTTTTATGTGGACAGGGAGTCTGTTCCAGAGTAGCAGTATCCTGTGTGAGATGTACCTGCTCCCCCCAAACCATTCTGTTGATGTTGCAAAAGAGGTTTAATTCCCTAGACCAAGTATTTCTGGTGTGCAATAAATTCATTGGTAATATATCAGAGGATGCCTTCTATGCCAAATACAGGTCATTTAATAGTCTGTAGGATACTGAGTATAGTGACAGAGCTTTCATTTGGTCCATGTAGGACATGTTGTTTAAGCCTTGTATCCTTTTAGTAAGGTATCTCTATGGGTGTGCAGGTGTTGCATGTGCCTGGACAGATATATGCCAAAGAGGGTATTATGTTCAATGACTCCTCTATTGTGGACTGAATAAACAATCTCTTTGTTTATATGTTGTACAATATAGGAGGACTTTCTTACAACACTGAACACATGTTGATCAAACATTAGTTCACTGTCCACAGAAGTTCACAAAACTTGAATAACTTGTGTTTTTATGTTGTCTATGTGCTATCATGGCAGAGTTTGCTGTAATTTCTTGTGAGCATTTCCAGTATAATCATATTATAGATGTGTTCAATTTATGAATGGAGACCTTAAACTACTGAAATGTTATCATATCTGTGTTGGCATTTGTTACTTGTGTATTGAAGTACTATTATATAACTGTCTAGGGTGTACCTGAATATAAAACACATGCTTATCTAGTATAGGTTTCAAGGCAATATATCCCCTGTCTATAATTGCCAAATGGCAACAGATGGCAAAACATGTTCCTTTGTAATGTACATGACAGAATAACTGTAGGGCTCATTTCTCCTTGTTTATACTTTATGAAGTGGAGAACACAGCAGTACTCTCAATTATCACACATGCATTCAATGTATATGCATATTGTGTTCAATATCTGCAGTCTATGGAAATAGACCCTAATGTATCCACTGCCCTTGCTGTTATCTCAACTCAGTATGTTTTCAACATTAACATCACATTTACTCCTCTTTGTTAAAATGTTGCATTGTGTCCCTCTCACATCTTTTGTCAGAATGTTCAATTTTTAGTTATGTGTATGGGTCAAGAATTGTGAACAGGATTAAGTATTATTACTTCAATATGGAAGTAAGTACATTATAAATGTTTCTTTGTGACATTTGACTGTATTAACTGAGAACATTTATCATTTACTCTCCCCTCTTAGTTATGTCTGCAATATTAGCATTGTATTGTATCCATTCTTCCCATTTAAAGTACCCTGCATCTTAATTCTAGGGTTGTCACCTGTCAAGAAATTTTCCTGGCAGTCAGGAAACTGAAATCTGTTTCAGGAAATACAGAAAGCAGGCTCTTTGTCAGGAAATTCAGTTTTGGTGAGAGCACTTGTCAGGTATTTTAAATCATTCTGTGAACTAAAATATTTCTGAAGTGTATTTCACAAACTGCTTAGTATTTCACATAGAATTTCTATCTACATTTAAATTATTTTGTCAGAATACTGTTTTATTTCAAGTGGAATCCTCAGTGATGTGAAACATGACAATTAGCAGCAGGTGGTTATACTAATCAAAAAAACTCTCTTTATGATGCATCTTAGAAATAGTAAACAAAAGTATGAGCATTTTATTATAAATGTGAAACCAAGCATCAGTCCTCCAGTTAAAAAAGTTATATTCAGTCTGGTAAGAATTACATAAGCTTTTTTGTCTTCTGTGCAAATAATATTGTAGGTGTGAAAAAAATGTGGTGGATTCAGAAAAATTGTAATACACATTAGCAGAAATGGTGTACATGTATTATGCATTCTTTTTTGTCTTCTCACTTCCTTGGCATGATTTTTTAGAAGTTCATGCTTATCTGATGTAATAGTGTAATATATAGTTTCAACAAACAATATCATTTTAGAAAATAATATTACAAATACCTTCTATTGTGTGCAGCATGTTTGCATGTGTTTTTACATTTGCTAATCTGTTACATTTAGCATATCATTTACCATTTTTGTAAAACTTTTACTAGCATGGTTATATTAACTTTGAAAAAGAAGCAATGTATGTATTTACTTATTGAAATTGGTGTGGCAATGGATGAAACAAAGGGTGGGGCTTTTGTCAGGTTGTTGCTTCTTTCAAATGTGGCAACTCTAATTCTTGTAAGCAACTTGCCCTTACTTCATACAAGCTGTACACATGTGTTTGCATAATAGGTTTGTTTACAGGTAAGCCGTTTAGTTCACATTCTGTGCATATGATTCCCTGCACTTTTTCATGACTGCCAGCACTGCTACTTGCCATGAAAAGATTCTTCTAAATGAACATCATGCATATTCAATTAGTGCTACTGCTCATCACACTGACATGCTTAAATTGTGTAGGCATCTGTTTTAATAGAAGGGTGTGTGTGTGTAATGCCCCAGTAAGTGAGCACTATCTAGTTAAATGACTTGCTCAGAGCTATACAGACTCAAACCTTGTACCTTAGATAAAGTAGGCAAGAGCCTTAATCCACACTCAAGCGGCGAAACTGCCATTAACTTTTTTTGTCTTGCACAACACTGAGGATTATGCTCAGTCAATGTCAATCATTAGAGTTTCACAGTTATTTGGCTCAAAAATACATGTTGATGCAATACCCTGTTGTTCTGGTAGCATTCAGTGATTTAGAGTAGTCTGCTGTTATATATCTCCAGTTTTTTAGAACATCTCTGCTTTTACCTCATATTTATGCCTTGCCCTTGAGTACCTCACTTAACTAGATGGTGTTTTATGGCAACTGGAAAGTTGGACTTTTCTCCTTAATCATCACCTGGACTACAAGCCGAATAACTACTTATAAAAGAGTGTAGTTATGGAGTACAAAAAGGAAACTGATTGCAGTAAGTAGGAACCATGTACTTTGGATGTAATCCTTAGTTTCTTTATTACTGATAGTGGGGGGAATTCAATAAAGCCTACACAGAGTGATTATCCATGTAGCCATAGTGGCATGGCCCCAACATGGAAACCAGCTGGCGAGTGATCCAATAAAGAGAACAGAGGGGCGTGCATGAGCGTGCAAACACGGAAGTGTCCGTGGAATGCAAATCACCTCATAAGTTGGTGAAATCCATGTAAATGAGGGTGAGTTGCAATGTTGGTTTCAGAAATGTACACAGAAAAAAACACATGTACCAAAATGTAAATTTTAAAATGTGGCTTTTAAAGCCCAAAAAGAAGGTTGGATACTACACTGTAGGCATGCAAATGGTCAAAATAATGGCCAGTGAGTCCAAAAAGCAATGCATATCAATAAAAAATATATATTTTTTTAAATACACATACTACATTTGCGTGGAGCAGAGCAGCACGCAAACATGCCGTTATGCAAAAAAATAAATAAAATAATTAAAATGAAAAACCAAAAATAAGACGTTTGCAAAATATTGCATTATAGTACCCTGCATGCACAGTGTACAATGGTAGGCTGAAGTGGTTGCTAAGGAGGCAGTCCCTGGAGTAGTGATGTGTCCAGGGTATATTCAAGTAGGCCTATGCAAATGAGCTGGGGTTACTGAATAGCAAAAAGGGCCACTGTGTCCGCAGCTATAACCTGTGCTAGGGCTAGAAACATGTAGGTAGTAGTAGAACATCTACCTGACATCAAAAAGGGGTGTGTCATGCTATGTTTAAGTGGATTGAAGCTTAGTGGCATCCATTTGCACTCAGCTAAGCACAGCTAAGCAGGGGGGGGGGTGTCCAATGCTGCTGAGCTGTGCTTAGCCCCGCGACACATTTTTTAGCTGGTTTAAGAAAAGCTGAATATACCCGTGCATGGGGGAGTGCCCAAACTGCTGAGCACTATTTATACTAGTGCCACGGGTATGCATGCCATGTTCCAGTGCTTAGCAGGCTAAGAATTAAAAATTAAATAAAATTAAAAAAGGAAGTAGCTAGGGGAAACCAATTAAGCATAAATGACTAATAAGCCCTGTTCAACAGACACTGACCCATTCAAACCCTCGATGATATACCTGTCAGGTAGAATACATCACAGTGAGCCAATCACACAGGCTGCATCTGCAGCACACCACTATAAAGTATGCATACACACTACAATCTGATTTTTCTCCCATACTCTGCACCATTGGAGTACACACTACTTGGGACTTTTAATGATAATGATAGGGGCTGCTGCTGCTCTGCTACATCTATATGTGCTATAAGCTGAGGTCAGTGCTGATTCTGATGCTGACAATAGGCACAGATTGAGAAGGAGAAAAGTGTTCAGACCTAGGGTAACCTTCTAGGGGCTTCATGAGCTGGAGATTATATTGCACAAAAGGGTGAACAGGGATATACTAAAAGAACTCACCAAGCTCTGCCGCCCTTAACTCGGACCCAGAACCAACAGAGGGGAACCCATCCCAGTGGAAACAAAGGTATGTGTAGCCCTTAGAATATTAGCTACAGTTACTTTTCACAGACCAACTGGGGACATAATGGGGATGTCACAGGCATCTGCATCCAGGGTACTCCACCAGTTCCTGGATGCCATGCAAGCACATGCCAGTGAGCAGATTTATTTAACCCACACCCCTGAGGAGAGGGCCAGCAATATGCATCTCTTCTGCCATGTTGCACACTAACCTGAGGTACTGGGTGACATAGACTGCACTCATGTGCACATCAAAGCACCACCTGGTGAAGAAGGAAGAGTCTACATCAACTGCAAGGTGTATCACTCCATCACCTGCCAGGTGGTGTGCAATGCCCATGGCATTATCATGAGTGTGTGGGCTGGCAGCCCTGGCAGTTATCACAACTCCCACATCTGGCAGGCATCACAGCTGCACCAGATGTTTGCCAGGGGGCACATTCCATATGGCTATCTACTGGGGGATGCTGGCTATACACTGGAACCATGGATGATAACACCCACCAGAAATGTACACACACCTGCAGAAGAATGTCATAATGAGGTGCACGCACAAACTAGGAACATCATAGAGCATGTGTTTGAGCTGCTGAAGTCACGGTTCCACTGCCTTAATATATCTGGTAGAGCCCTGCAGTACTCTCCAGCCACATGTGCACACATGTGCACAGTATGTGCCATGAATATGATCCTGTGGAAACAGCTGCAGCAGGAACATCACAGGGAAGCAACACACAGCCCCTCATCAGTGCCATGGTTCCCACCACCACAAGGAGACTCGGAGGAGGACCCCCCTGAGTCTGTCCCTGTAGGCAGACGTAGGCATGTCCAGTATGCCTTGGCCTTGGCAAGCAGCAATGCATAGCACATCCAATGACATCCTAGAGACCTAGAGACTGACACCTCACTCCAACTTACATGCATACTAAAAAGGATGTCAGCCACAACACACAACCTATACCTTAACATGTATTGGCTGTGTACCGTGTGCATCTGACAGAGTCAGCCCTGAGGCACCATTATATCCACTGCTGTAGGCGCAAGGTTAGTCACTCTTCATTACAACAAATGTATGGGGTACTACAATATGGTAGCATAGGTATGAACATGCCTCATGTATGCAAGAGAATAGAGAGGGATACTGGGATAGCTGGTGACAAATGACAGCTATGTGGGACAACAGGAGCTCTCTGCCCAATACTGCCTTCCCCATAATATCCAGTAGGCCCCAAGCCAGCAAAACCCACTGCACTATGAGAGGGAATTACAAACAGCAGGGTCATAGGACAGATGTTTGACTGTCAATCCTAGAGTCACGTACCTCCAACACACCCTTGTTCCCATACAACTGCAGCAACATTATGTTACTGCAGTAACATTATGTTTGCAAGGTAATAGCAGCAGACCTCACAATCCCAGGGCTATCCCAATCAACCCTGTGACATGTTCCATTTTCACATTGTGCAGGGGTCAATGTGCTATGTATGTCTGTGTTTGATAGTGTCAGGAATTAAACTGCACTGTCTGGTGGCTGTCATGGTTTAGTGGGTTAAGTGCATTACCATGGTTGATGGTGCTCATGGTTCGATACTGACTGCACCTACTATTTTGCATGTGAGCTACACCTATGGTAGGAGTTCTACAGACTGTCCATATGTCACTATTTGTTACTGCAGGAAAGCTGGACAAAGCCAGAGATAATGGAGGGACAAGGGGCCACCAATTCCTCTGAGTTACCTACACAGTGGCTAGTAGAACAGCAAGTTGTAACAAGACAGAGTAGCAGCAGGATGTCATGGCCATCACGTAATGGTGTCAGTACTTACACCAAGTCAGTGGGCACCATCATACCCCTCAAATATACAGAGTGTCGCAGAATATCCACATTTTTACCTCATATTCATGGTCCATTTTTCATAACATTACATTTCTCTGGCACACTAGTGATAAATCAATAAAGGCTGAAATGAGAAAATAATGACAGACAGTTGAGATGCACACTTCATACCATCAGAACATTCATGCTTATGTAAAACCTGTTATTCTACCAACTGTCTAAGTTTGTAAGTGCAATATTAAAAACTTGTCATTATATTTGTGCCTCTGTCTGTGTCCCACTTTTATACAGGGCTTTGTCCAGGTCTCAGCCTGTACGAGGTTGAGAGATGTGGGCACCATGTAGCCTTATAATAACAGTACAAAACAAACTGTCTGAGGACAAGAGCAGACACATAGGGCACAAGGCTGGACATCCTGCAAAACAGGTACAGTCAGACGTGTGAAGTATGTAACCCTGTGTGTGGTGTCACATCACATACCCCAGTCACAGTATACCTATAACTGCATAGAGCAGCAGCTGTGGAGAAATCCAGAAAATGGAGCAAGGCAGGACAATGGTCCAGATATAAGGAGAAGGAGCATCTACTGGCCAGACAAATGTAAAAAGTGCATAATAGAACAATTTGTGCAGTAGCATGGGTTCCCAGCAGTGTATGGAGTCAGTAACCCAAATGTCTGTCAGTGGTTCCTCATATCAGTCTATAATGATCTGCCACTGATGTACCAGAAAGTCACATTGCTATGTAAAATGTATCAGACATATGATACAAAACACTGTTCAGTCTAATACACTCACTACACACCCTAGATATGAGTCAGATATTACAGGCAGCACACAGCTAGGAAATCCCGTGGGCATCATATCAGGGAGATGCTGGACTGTGTAATCAGGTGCAGCAACCTACTGGCTGTAGCACACAAAATCCTGGACTGGAGTACAGCTAGGTCTAACCTGGAGTCCCCTTGTAAGTACCAATGGTCACACTGGGCATGCTCCTATACTTAGCTAATGTCTGTCCATGTCTGAACCCACATCTGGCTATAGATCTGACATGTCCATATATCTCTGTGCATACAGACAGCTATGTATACCTAACTGTTTCTCCCTATCCCCAGCAGACATGATTTCCCTTATCTATCAGTATGTGGCACATATAAGATATATATGGATCTGTAGAGTTTTATATATATAGATACATACACACACACACACACACACACATATATATATATATATATATATATATATATATATATATATATATATATATAGGTAATATATATATATATATATATATATATATATATATATATATATATATATCATAAAGAGAGACAGAGAAAGGGGGCATGAGAGAGAGAGAGAGACAGAAAGACAGAGAAAGGGGGTGTGAGAGACAGACAGACACACACACACACACACACAGAAAGGCACAGAGTGATGTAGTGCTGCAGTCACTTGTACACCAAGTGCAGTCAAGGCGAGTGTCATTAGTGCAATGAGCTGTAGTGTGTAATAGTATGTAGGTAGGGGTTCTAATCTCACATCAACCACCTTGAGTGTTTGTGTAGATGTTCCACATACAGCAGTATACACATGTCCAACAGCCCTATGTCTGTGCAATGGTCACTAATTTTATGGCCCTGTGACCAGTGGCCTCCACAACAGTGGCCTCCCAGTCAACAGCTGCTGATGTCATCCACCCCAACAGCAGTGGCAGACACTCTCCAAATACATAAGCTCCATGGTGCATGCAATAAGTAAGCAGCACTACAGTATATACAATTAGATAGGTAGTGTATCTAATTGCAGCAATGGCAACTCAGTGAGTGTGTGTGTGTAAGTATATCTCCTTGCAGCAGTGTATATGTCTTGCCTATATGTGTAATGCCAATACATTTTAAAGCCTGTGCCTACCCATTAACCTCCCCATTGGCTTACTTTACAGGGCCTTCTGATGCCATTCACCTTACTTGGAAGCACAGTTAGACACTCTCCAGACACATAAGCTCTATGGTGCATGCAATAAGTATGTAGCACTGTAGTATATACAACTAGATAGGTAGGGGCTCTAGTTTCAAAACTGGCAACTCATTGAGTGCATATTTTTGTTTAAGTATATCCTTTTCAGCAGTGTGGCTGTTTTGCCCGTGAGTGTATGTGATGGTTATACCATTTTAAGGGCCTGGGAAAACCCGCTAACCCCCCCCCCCACTGGTGATCTAACACTCTCTAAACACAACAGTTCTGTGGCACAGGTGATAAGTACATAGTACTATAGATAGAGGTTTGAATCTGAAAACTGGCAGCAATATATGCGTGTGTGTATGCATATCTCCTTCAGCAGTGTGGCTGTCTTGCCTCTGTGTGTGTGTGTGTGTGCGTGTGCGTGTGTGCGTGTGTGCGTGTGTGCGTGTGTGTGTGTGTGTGTGTGTGTGTGTGTGTGTGTGTGTGTGTGTGTGTGTGTGTGTGTGTGTGTGTGTGTGTGTGTGTGTGTGTGTGTGTGTGTGTGTGTGTGTGAAAGAGAGAGAGAGAGATGGTTATACCATTTTAATGGTCGGTGCAAACATGTTAACCCACACACCTGGCAACCAAAGGGTTTGCGCAAACTGCTTAACCCCCACTGGCAACCTATTCAGGGCCTACTAATTTCATCCTCCTAAGAAGAACAGCTAGACACTCTCTAAACATAATAGCTCCATGGTGCATGTGATATGTGTGTAGTACTATAGTGTATATGACTAGATATGTGGAGGTTTTAATCTCAGAACTAGCAACTCTTTCAGTGTATCTGTTTGTGTATATGTGTATTCATATCCCTTTGCAGCAGTGTGGCTGTCTTTCCTGTGTGTGTGTGTCTGTATATCCCCTTGCAGCAGTGTCACTGTTTTAGGGATACCACCCGTCCCATTGAGCAGGTTTCAGCCCATGTTTGACCAGGTGTATCCTGTGAAAACAATTAAAACAATACATATGTCCTGAGAGTGTAGGACAACAAACATGTCTTACATTTGTGTAGTAGTTGCATAAAACAGTAATTTTGCCAAAACACATTAATGTTATGAGAAATAGCATAATCTAGGTAAATGCTAAAAAAAGAAGCTGTCATATTGGCAAAAAAAGAGAAGTCCTGTCCATTGCACTTGCCATGGGTATGATTTGCCCTGGCAGCTCTCATGATACTACAAGAAGTGTCCGACATTGGCCATTTGATAAGGTGGCATCCCTAGTCTTTCATGCCTATGTGCGTGCAATATGTATACATGTTGAGGTCCTGTGAGTACCTGCTGCCCCTAAATAACCCAGATGTCTCAAGGTATGAATGCTAACTGCCACCACTCACATTTGTAGGTACTGACCAAGGCTGTGATGACTGTAAGTTGTGTGCTATCTGTCACTGACTCACCGAATTATGTTGACACACTGAGGAAGGGTCTCACATTAAGTACGGACTGGTGTCAAGGTAATGGCCTCAAGCTAAATGCAGAAAATTGTAGCATTATACCATTCAGCAAGGACATGGCCCCACTGTTTGCCACAGCAATGGAAACCCCCTAAACACATAACCTGTGTTGAGAGACATGGGTACTCAGGTTGATAACAATGTCCCATTCAACCATCATGTAGCGGCAGTCATCCGAAAAGCCTTGTACATTGTTCACCTCATAGGTAATGGGATTCCATCCAGAAAAAAAGAGGTCATTACCCCTGTACAGTCCTCAGTCAGTAGACGAATAATTTACTACAACACCCTGTTTGGTATGTACCTATCCAGACATCTGCACCAACTGGAAAGGCCATGGTAATACCCACAAATGTAATCCATGGTGTCCAACACCTGTCCCATGTAAAAAGGTTTGAATCAGTAGTGCTCCACATGATATCAGACATGTTGCTTAGAGGTGGGCTGTGTCACACCTACAAGGCAAACTGGGAGACATAATAAAATCACCTAATGATATAGACATTCTACAAAAGGGCCTCACAGAGACAGATGCTTGGTGTCAAAGTCATGGCCTCAAGCTCAATGCCAAGAAGTGCATTGTCATCACCTTTTTGAAAAACTCGGTACCCATGAACTACCACATAGGTGGTAGCTCACTAAACACTGAAAGTGTGATAAGAGACCTTGGGACACAGGTGAACAGTAGTCTCTCCTTTGATAACCACATCTCCACAGTAGTTGGGAAATCCTTCTACATGGCACACCTCATCACAAAATGATTCTCCTCTAGAAAAAAGGAGGTCATTGTTCTTCTCTACTCATCCCTCATCAGACCCATTATAGAGTACAATTCCCCATTTGGCATGTATCTCACAAGACACCTACAAGAATTGGAAAGGCCACAGAAATACCTCACTAAGAGGATTACCAGCCTCATAAAGATGCCATACGCAGACCGTCTCAAAAAAAACTGCAGCTCTACTCCATTGCATATCACCTATGCAGAGGCAATCTCTGCCTAACATACAAAGCTATGTCAAATCCAGAGCTGCTGGACATGCTACACTTAAAGAAATCCCAAACTCTCTGAACCACATGCTCCAGGGACCTAAACCTTGTCACCACAATAAACAGAACATGCTGAAGGGATAGATTCCTGTCCCAGAGACTTCCCATACTCTGGAACAAACTACCCATTCTTGTCAAGCAAATCTCCTCATTGGCCTTCTTGAAAAAAAATCTTGATGACTGGATGGGAAATAGAAAATTCACCCCGGGGATCACTTATGTGGCACTACGTGACAGGGGCACAGGAAAATAATTTTCTTTGGTGGTGAAAGCCAGGGAACCCTTTTAGCTAGGCTTATATAGGCCCCAGGGCCAATAGATTAGTACCTACCTATGAACCTATGGACCCTGCCTTCAACAGCTGCCTCATATATGTGAGTCTAACTCCTCATGCATTACCAGCATGACAGGACTGAATCTGATATGTGACATCAACACAACCTGCTGGAGAGGTCTCCCAGAGGCTGCCCTGTCTCAGAAATCAACTTCCCATACACATCAAACAGTGTACCAAGCAGACCCTCTTCAAGCACAACCACGATGAGTGGATGAGAAACCATAAATCTGTCCCAGGGGTCCCAACTGTGCACTCAATGACAGGGACAAATGGTGCTGATTGATGATTCTGTTGGGGATAAACTAATGGCTAACCTTGTAAGGGACCCAGGGCCATTACACTACTAACCTTCTATGATCCTATGAACCAATGATCCTACTGAGATACCAGGTGACATGTATCAAGAGTAGCATGCTGTGTCAAGGGGTATGCATGCAAGATTAGGCTGTCTGCCCCCATTCTGCCTGACATAGTGTTCCACATATGCACACCTAGGTAACCATGCACATACACAGTCAGACATTGGTGAAGTTACATTTCTGCATTGCCACTATGCCATCCTGAGCTGCTGTATTGCCACCAGGTCCCCATGGTGTAGACACACAGAAACCTGGAACAGAAACAGAAAAAGGTCTGGGAAACAACAGTCAGTCAGCAATACTAACAGCAATGCAGCATCATAAAACAAAGGTACATACACTTGGTGGTATGTACTCATGACAAATGCCAGCAGACAGCATCTTACAGAGCATAACATTACTGCACTACAAACTGTCATTAACTGTACTATAGTCACCCTCTGCATCAGACACATATTTGCATGTCTCTGCATAGATGGTATGGATGACAGGGATGTGGCACATTTATCATCACATGCACAGGGTGTATTGTGGGGTTGCCATAGACCTAGGCTGTGCTACACGGGTGACATCAAGTGTGTGTGTCTGGATGGGTGCTACTCAGTTAGGCCATGGAGAGGAGTGGTGGTGACCTGAATGTGACAGTGATGTGTGAGTGTGTGCACGTACACAGTCAAGGAACATGATACATGAAGGTATGTTGGACAACTGTGGACCATACATGTCAGAATGTACAGTTCATGGTCTCTGGCCACGAACATGGGAACTGGCTCTGCTAGGAGTGGCACTGGCACCACCATGCCCAGAGGCACATATGGTACTACATACTGATGGTGACTGGTGTATGCCAGGTCTGTGTGCCTCACGAGGTCTGCCCAGGACCATGTGCCCATGGCCTGCCACAATGTGGTGTGGACACCACCCTCCCTTCACTAGTGCTGGCAGTACTGCCACTACTGGAGTGTAACTGTGCATGGTCACGTGAGCTCTCAGCTGATGTTGTTGCTTACCTACATCCATGTGTTCAATGCCCTACTCCCACCACATTTTCAAGCACAGGCATTGCATGGTTAAGGAGTGACAATGTCTCACCCCACCGTGTGTTCACAACATCAACAATATGATATAAGGCATCACCAATGCTGTTGATGGAGTCATGGATGCCAGGCAGTGATGCATCCATGATCCTGTGCATCCATCTGGTCTTGCGTTCAGAATATGCCTGTGCCTCCATGATGGACTGAAACATGTGTTGGATGATATGTGATGCAACACCTTTGACAGGTGGTGGATGGGCAGCAGTCCTCCTTTGAGCACACCTGTCAATCTGCCTGTGTGTAACCTCACCAATTGTCTGGCTATGGCTACCATCTATAGTCACAGATATCATAGTTGCCACACTCTCCTGATCAGTGCCACCACCCTCTGCCTGTCCAATATCTGTGGGGACTGGGTATGTGTGGGCATACTGACTGTGTGCAGGGACATTGGGAAGGAAGTGGGATGTCAAACCATGGGACAGATTCAGCCCCCAACAAACCCACCTGTGCCTTACTATGGCCACCATCATTATCAGAGTCCGATGAGACACTGACATCAGGTTGTGAGGGCGACAAACTCCTCCCCCCACAGTCACCCATGCGGAGGAAGAGAACCTGACTACATTAATTCCTGCACTGTTATGTCTGCTGATCCACACACACACACACACACACACACACACACACACTCAAACACACACACACACACACACACACACACACACACACACACACACACACACACACACACACACACACACACACACACACACACACACACACACACACACACACACACACACACACGTGCGCACATATAGTGAGGTGCTACAAATGCATTCTACATACCACACCTTATTACTGATCCCATGTACAACACAGAAGCAGACCACAGCAGACACAGACAAGACAGGCCCTTAACAACAGATAATGCAGCTATGTGCAGTTAATGTTGCCAGTACTATGTAACTGAGATAAGCAACATGTCAGTGTATGTGATGGGCCTTCACCTAAAACGCAGTGCACCCATTTCCACCATACTAATGCCTCCTTTTATAGCAGACTGCCTAGACCTTCACAAAAATATGTGCAAATATGTTACAGCTCCTGCAAATATGCTATTGTGATTACCAATGTAATGCACTGCAGTGAACCCCTCCACAACTGAACATACAAGTATTGCAATATGGTTAAGCTTCACAGTTGTGTCCACAGCAAACTGGCAGCCCTTAACATGCCTAAGGTATAGATGAGCCATAACAAAACAGTTTCACACTCACCAGCTACAGGATGTTGAACTCTGGCCACACCAGAGGTACCTATGGAATTGTGAGGGAGAGGTATCATCAGCAGACAGAAAAGTGTCATTGGTACAGGATAATATGTGCATTTATCAACATGTACAGTATGAACTGTGATACTGCCCTCATTGCTGACAGTCACACTATGTGTTCACACGTGGGCATTACAACCCCCCCCTACAAATGCACATTGACCTGACCTCTGTGTACATGTATGCAGAAGCTGCCACTATGACTGCTACAGTATTAAAGTGATGACCACAGCAGGCTTACCTGGGCCATCCTCTGCTGTGGAAGCTGTGCCACCAACCTCCACGACATATGGGGTGATGGATATTTGCAAGATAGTGGCTGAACCCAGGTTTTCCAGGAACTCCTCTGGGGCTAAGAGTGGTTGTTGTGTTGCAGGCCTTCCACTGGTGCCAGCATGGTCCCTGGACACAGCTGTGACCCTTTGCCATGCATTATTTGTCATTTCTGTGGCTGGGTGTCAGACCTGCTCATAGCTCTTTTCCTATAATCTGACATGATTTACAGATGCCATGAGGTCTGCCCACAGTGCAGCGCATTGTTGCTGATTAAGGTAACTCCTTGACAGCAGGATCTGGTGATGGATTCTCAGTCCGTCAACTATGGCACCATTCTCTTCTGCTGTACATCACTCCTCAAAGACGAAGAGGGGAACACATCACAGGACCACATACATTGGTCTCCATTATGTGCACACCCTGCACATCCACATTTGCCAGCACAATCTTCCGCTAGCTACCCAATCAAACCCCCCCATCTATCACCACAATATGCATGTGGCTATCAGCAACATAGTGGCAATACATTATGAGTTAACTGTCTGATCTTGCTGTTTCCTGCTACTTGCTGCATGTTCTCTAAGGTGTTCAACTGCATCTTTTTGGTTGTACCTGTTACTGCTGTCTACACTGTATGCAGTAGTGTCAGCCTCCTTATTTTGTTTTAAACACCTGGGCTGTAGGCCCACCCCTTAGGTCTCTCTGGCTTTCCTCCCTCAGATTCTGGAAAATATGGCTTGACAATGTCCTACAGTTTCCCCTGCCAGTCTAGTTGATATGGACATCCTGCCACAGTGTAGCAACTGCCTCATGTACATGGACAACCATCTACAAACACAACCAAGGAACACAATTTGTGAAAGATGCAATGATATTAGGAACCTACAGTCCCTGCTATCTCACTCTCAGTCCTGCATATCTGGCACCAAACAGGTTGTTGACACAATAACTTCACTCACACACCACCCACACCTACACAACACGCACCCACATATGTGGAGGTCCTCAACATACACATCTATAGACAAAGGAGACCTACAAGGCAAAGACACACATGAACTCCACAGCCCTCCACAGCACATACCATGCATAGCCACACATCTGAGAACCACAGCCACAAAGGTGTCACCATTAGTCATATAAGACTCCATTGTGAGACACACACGTGTCTCTCACCAGGCTGTATATGGGGAAGGTTACAGTTACTTGTCTGTCAGGTACCAAAATCTGTCATATCACATAGGCACTGCTGTCTCTCAACAGCAGGTGCTATTATGAGTCTGTCACAGTCTGTGTTGGCTTGCCTGATATGAGGTACCTCCCTGGACTTTATGCAGTGAGACATGATTCAACATGCTGATTATGTGTTCCAGGCAGGTATGTCCCTAGCTTTATGCAGCATTCTGCTGTCACCCAGAATGATGTTGCAATGCAATCAGAAAATGATTGACCTTAATAAATGCCTTGCTTTCAGGTGCCATTCCAGGGGATCTAGTACCTGACAGCCTGGGATGATATGATCAACAGACCACAATGATCTGCCAGATAAGTCCTCCACCTGTCTCAACTGGCCTTCAAGTATCTGGCAATGGTTCTTGCCACCCCATAGTGCCTTTATTAGGAAAGGTAGTGAGGGTAACACTACCAACCTACAACTGCCAGCACATCACAAACTAAAGGCCACACTGCTAAATGCTAGGAGTCTAAACATGAATATGTGCTCATTGCAAGCAGTCTTAAACCTGGGAAATGCTGACATCTGTGCAGTCACTGACACATGGTTCAAAGCTGCAGAGAGCACCCCAGCCTTACACAGTCAATCATCCTATCATACAGTCATACCCCAAGGTGTGGCAGTAAAGTCATGGGACATGGGGTTTCACTATATATGAAAGACATACGCACCCCCTGGCTGTTCAAACAGTAAGACACACAGGGGACACTTCAGGGGCAATTAACCATTGCAAAGACACCTATTCAAGGCATAGGTAGCTGCTGGCCCCCACATGTGACCAGGAAGCCCATTCTGCCTATATTAACCTGAACAATTCTATCAGGATTCGAGTCTGTATCCTGATCCTGGGTGACTTTAACTACCCAAACATACATTGGAGGATGTACTCATGGCAGCACATAAATGTCCAGAGATCCATCAACAGTGGAAATGCAAACACCTTGGAGCAAGTAGATGCTACCCCATATGAGGTGAAGGTCTGTTGGAGTTGATATTAAACAAAATGGGTAACCACTGCAGCATCCCTACAGTATCATCCTCCATGGGCAAACTAAACATAAAGTGGTCACGTTTGCAGTCATCATCTCCCACAATACCCATCTACCTAGGGTCAGACATACAAACAACTCCATAGTTGAATACAGTCTTGTGAGGGATGGTATAAACAGTTTTGCAGCCCCCACCCCCTCTGTGGAACTGGCACCAATATTCAAAAATACACAAAAGTGTTATCTGTGCATTTGTATACATGCATGGAGTCAGGTTTACCTGAAAGCACTACATCATCCTCTGCAATGATATGTAAACCTGTGTGGTGGACATCGGCAATAAATATTGTCTATAACAGGGATGACATATTGCTGTCTGAGACAAAATAGGTGCAGGTGCCCAGTTTGAAGCAATGTCTCCTTAGCCTGCACAAACAAATAAGAGCATGACGGGAATCCTGCAAAGCAAACCCTGAGCCCACATTAACTACATCCACTACAGACAATCATATCTCCTTCTTCACATATTTCTGCAACATCAAAGGAAGCACTCAGATCTGCTCAGTAGTGGTGGTCAAGGAAACTAGATATACAAGTGCTTTTGGTATAGCATACTTGATGCCTGACAGAGTCAGTGTAAGCTTCACCCCCTGTCCCCCATCAGTACATCAGGACATCCCAATACCTGCCCCTTTCCCTTATATGTATTGAACAGGTCATCACTGCCATCTCATAGTCATGGTATACAGCAACTATGGGATTTGAGCACATCACAGGATGCATCCAACATGACCCCAAGCATGACCTTGTAGCACCAGAAGGCACTAATATTCAAACAAAGCCTGAATATTGCCTTTGTCCCAGATGAGTGAAGGACACCCACTGTCACCCCTTTGCATTATAGCAGGGCAACCACCAGTCCGGCACATTATAGACCCATAAGCCTAACTAGGCTGATCTGATCTGTTTATAATGAACCTCATTAACAAGGACATTGGTGACCTCCACACACTGGATCACGCACAGTTAGGCTTTATCAAGGGAGGATCATGTCTGTTATATTTAGTGAGCCACTATGACACAGTCACCAAAGCCATGGATGAGGGGCAGACAGTACACACTGTCTACCTTGACCTGGCCAAAGACTTTGCCAGTATTCCCCACTTACACATAATAGATATATGCTCACAACAAGGCATCAATCCATATGTTATCAGATGAGTAGCACACTGGCACACTGACAGAACCCACCAAGTCCACAGAAGAGAAGCTACCTCAAGAGGATGACCCATAACTAGTGGCATTACCCAGTGTTCTGTGCTTGGACCTCTGTTATGTGTGATTTACCCTTCTGAGATGCAGGGCACAACCAGTGGGCTATGGCCAACCATGTATGCGGAAGAATGCATGCTGAGTGCTGTCACCACATTCCCTAGTGATGTGGACATCCACCAAGAGTGTCTCACACAGACACATACCTGGTGCCAGAAACATGGTCTCAGACTGCATACCATGAAATTCAATGTCATCTCCTTTGGGGAGAGTGATGTCTCCATGTATTATCGCAGTACTAACAACATCCTAAGCATGCAATCATTCAAGAGTGATTTGTGCACACAGGGTGACGGCAACATGACATTTGACTACCATTTTGCTTCTGTTGTAAGGAAAGCCTTCTACATGGCCCACTTCATAAATAAGGGTATGTCATCCAGGGACATGGGGTTCATAACATCCCTGAACATTATTATTAACATTATTGAGTATAATTCCCCTTTCATCATGTACCTCGCAAAGCACATGCAGCAGCGGGGGAGATCACAAAGGCTCCCCATGAGGGAATACCAGGGCCTCAAACAACTACCATACACAGATAGGCTATAAACCCATCCCACTAACCAGTTTCAAAGAGACTCCTCAGAGATGACCTCTGTCTGGCATACAAGGCAATCACAGACTCTTCCTTGATGGGACTGCTGCACAACTGCAAGTCAAGCTCCACTCTATTAACCCACACACATGCCCTCAACCTGGTCTGTGACATCAACAGGACTTGCTGGAAGGTCAGATGTGTGTCCACACATTCACCCACCTGTAGAATGGACACCCTGTCCACATCAGGCAGAGTACCACTTTACACCTTTTCAAGAAAAACCTGGATAACTGGATGGTAAATAGACATACACCTTTGGGATACCACGTGTCCCTGTTGGACTGGAGCATTGGGGGCTGAATTGCATACACATGGGCTAAACTCTGGGCTAGGCTTATGAGGGCCTCAGGGCCAATAGCCTAGTAACTGCGTATGATCCTAGGTATAACAGTTATGGCCCTATGTGCTGTGATGGACTGTGTTGTTATGTGTCCACACCCATCACTGCTATCTACTGTGGTGTATTCCCTATGGGTGACGTTCCAGTACCATGTCATACAGCCACCATCCAACAAATAGGTGAGTGGTACTACAAATGTATGGGGACAGTCTAGCAGCATCTATGTAACACAATTGCAGATAGCACTGTAAATGTGCTGTAGGATATCCTCCTTGTAGGTTTCCAACATCCGTAGTACACACATGTTTGCAGAATGTGTACATGTGCCTGATATATGTGGACCATCTGCCAGACAAATGTGGATGTCTGGAAAACAGTTGGACAATACATAATGGTTGTTTCCAGACTGTGGAGAATATGGCTGTCACATGCCAGACACCTCAGAAAACAGTTGTGGTACATTAATATCCGATACTGTATTCATTCCCTTAGGTTGAATGGTTGATATCAATGCTCTGTTGCTTAGCTAAAGCCTGTGTCACCCAGTACAACTGGCTATAACCTGCTGTCCTGCTGTTGCGGTCAACAGGTATGCTAGCCATAGCTCTCATTTGATGATGTGGAGTACACAGTGACCTATCCAGAGTACATCAGGAACAGTCAGGGACACCTGGACAATGCCTGAACTATGCCTGTTTGACATTCACAGAGAGGAGCAGATTGACAGTACATCACGTGATATGCCAGCTGCATCCACCAGTACTTACTGTCACTATTGTCTTATAAACAATCCAGCAGCATTCCTACATGAGCTGGCATTGCTGGGTGGACTCAGGGGCCAGAGCTGTATTCTGTGTCACAGCAGACAAAGCCAAAAGGGAAGCCTGTAGGTGCTGGACAGCTGACTAACAGCAACATGTCATTCCATGATATGTACTACAAAACTAGTGTTGTAATCCCTATTTTCCAGGACTGCATCCTTCCATTTGCATCCCATTACATGGGGAATTCTATTACATACCTGGTATAGTGCTGTACTCCTTTATGTACAGAAATTCTGTGGTATAATGCTAGGATAGTGCAGTCTGTCTTCATAAACAAAGTCACAGATATATGTACCATAGGCAGCAGCTTGTCTTTTGTAGGCAATGCTCATGAGCAGGTGATTGTCTGTGCAACAACCTGTGGCTTACACTTGCTAACTGCATCCAGAACAGGTGGCTTGTATTTTCATTACAGTGAAGATGCTTCTTGCACGTACGGCAACTACAAGGCTTCAAAACACCAAAAGCATAATTCAAAAAAGCAAAGCCAGCAGACGATGGCAAACTGAATTTATTAAACTCCTATGAAAACAAAGGCATAGGTAGTCAGAAACAACAAACTGGTTTCAGCTAACATTGTTACTTAGCCTTCATCAGTGTGACACTGATGAAGGCTAAGTAACAGTGTTAGCCAAAACTGGTTTGTTGTTTTTGACTACCTATGTTTTCATAGGAGTTTAATAAATTCACAATTTGCCATTGTCTACTGGATTTGCTTTTTTTGAATTTTGCATTTTCATTGGCCATTGGCATGGCAACACAATGCTACATTTCAGGCCTTCATGTAGGCATTGGTCCTTTTCCTGGCTGTGAGAAGGACATTATTGAGGTGTGGAAACTACAGCATCACAGAGGGTAGGTAGAAATACTGTCCACTGTTTGGATTTTATGTGGTATGTCCATAGTTTTGCATACTATGTTTGGACATTGTGAAAAGACTTTCTGATTATGTGGCAGTTTACTGTTTAACAATGTGAGTTGAGGTCAGTAAGGAAACAGACAGATATGAGTGCCATATGTCATTTACATCAGAATATGCCTGCTGCTGTAGTAGCCACTGGTCTATCAGCTGTGTATGTTTGTAGGGAAAGACTGTGACACATGTCCCTGTCACTTGACCATTCCCACCCCACCCCTTTTTGTATGGGTGTTGTGTGGATCCCCTGTTCTAGGTGTTTAGAAGGTATGGTAGGTCTGTAGCAAGTAGCTGAACATACTGCCACATATGTTGCAGGCTGCAGCTGCTGCATTCTGGCCAGGAGTTATACTGGGGATTGTGAATACACTGGGGGGAAAGCAAGCTATATATCTGAGTGAGGGAGCAGTGTCAGTTCTGTCACAGCATAGCCATGGTGATGGTACCCATAACAGTCCAGGTGAGGCATGTGCCCCAGGTACATATATTATAGTGCCATCCAGAGAGTGGTAGGTGACATTTAGGATGCATATACATATTTGTGAAGTGTGCCCAACCTACAGGCCTTTGTCGTGCTAATATGGGTGGCAGTGACTGCAGTAGCAGCAACCAGTTCTGCTTAAAATTGCAGGGCTCAGTCATGTATTTGTTGTTTGGACAAGCATGTACCTGACATGCAACAAACTGAAATGCATGCCACGACTGTGAGAAGCAAAATATACAGCATACTAGGAATGACTACAGTAGCAGCATCCGGTTCTGCTTAAAATTGCATGTCAGTCAGTTTGTTCTATTGACAAGCATGTACTTGACGTGAAACAGACTGGAATGGAAGCCAGGACTGTGAGTAGCAAAATGTAAAGCATGCTATGAATGTAACAGATTGAGCTACTGAGTCAGCACTATAGCAGGTGTATTTGCAAGACATATGTGCATGCATATAGTCTGTTACACAGAATTGGCATGAGCATGTGTGGTCGGATGAGTATGAAGTGTGACACTGAACTGTCTGTCATGATTTCCTAATCTCAGTTTGTACTGACTTGCTAGTACTTCAGCAACAGAATAGGCTTTGTGACAACAATACCTAAAGTAGGTTGACAACTGTAGACATTCGGCAGCAGTCTGTGCAGTTCTCAGGTCTACCTGATATCCTAGGCCTCACATACATCCATCAGCATTTATTTGGCTGAGTACTGGTTTGGTGTCTGCATCACAGTCTCAAGTATGCTGTTATTTTCCCCATTATATGTACAAGCAGTGTATCATTGGCATACAGGATACATGTATTGAAACACCTGCTCTATTTCAGAGCTGAGTGGCCTAGTGCACTATGTTGCAGTTGCCAGGATTCTGGGTTCAAGCCTTGGCAGGGGTGAATCTTTTACTGATGTGCATCACTGATACTCAGGAAATGTGCACTCAAAACACAGGTTACCTTTCAGAGCTGAGTGGCTTGGTGGGCTAATGCACTATGCTGTAATTGACAGTGTCCTGGATTTGAGAGTTGGCAGGCCTGGTTTCTTCTGATGTGCATCACTGATACTCATGATAAGTTTATGGAAACAGCTGCTATTCTTCAAAGCTGAGTGGCCTAGTGGGCTAAAGTACTATGCTCTAGGTGGGAGGGTCCTGGGTTTGAGACTTGGCAGTGTTGATCATTTTGCTGATGTGCAGAACAGTGTCAGAAAGACAGAAGGTGATTAAAGCACTTTTAAGCAGCTTTAAGCAGGTTTGTGTGGGTTTGTGGTACTTGGCATGGCACTTAGCTCTGCTTAAACCCACCCTCTTTCCAAAAAAGAAAAGAAAAGGGGACAATAGGAAAGTGGTGAAATGGAAACAAGCAGGGGCAAAAACAATGTGAAAGTCAGGTAGAAATGAGCAGGATGGGTGTATGAAAGGAGCATAGCTCTCCATTTCCTTTACAGCAACAACTGTGCAGGTTGTGGGCAATTTGGAATTTGGAGCCTCACATCCCAGAGGGAGGGGTGTGGGTGACATAACTTTGTTGATTAATTGCTGTAATGATTGATTGCGGACAGTGTAGGTGTGGGCAAAATGGAGACCTATGTATGGTGCAATATTTTCTGTGGGACAGATGCCCATTTTTTTAAGGAGAGAGTGGCATGAGATATAGGTACATGTAGGGAGGTAAACTGGGTAGGAGAGATAGCATTTGCAAACAGACAAGACAGCAGACAGGAGCATTGTATGACACATGAGGGGGGTAAACACCTTGAAGAGAGAGAGTGTTGTGAAACTGGAGAACCAAGTTCTCCACAGACAGCAGCAGTGGGACTGTGCTCCCCACCCATGGGCAGTCACCACTGCTCCTTCATGGCCCTGAAGGTGGCCGTGCTGGGGGCTGGAGCCAGCCTGCCAATCAAGGTTGGTCAGTCTGCCCTCTGTCTGGCACAAGCAATCATCCAAAACATGCTGGATGATCCTGTGCACCATCCCCGGTAGCTATTGATGGGTGACCACTCCCTTTCCTTGCCCACTCCTGGGGGGGGGGGGACTGGCACTATCCCCTGAGGCAGTTCCACTCATAGGTGGGACAGGAATTGTAGAGGGATCAGCTCCAGGCTGGGACCCAGACATGCTTGGACCCAGTGCCATGGCTGGCTGAGGTAGGATAGGCAGATCAATGGCCTACCCAATTGAGCTATGTTGTTGAGGTTTTTCAAACTGTATAGGTTGGTAATGAAGAGAACATGTGGTTAGTTGTAACAGCATGCAAGAACAAATCAGATAACTCAGTAACATGACATTGCATAGCATATATAACACAACAATAATTGGGATAACAGTATTGTAACAGCATGTCAATTACAGTTACAGCATAAGGCCAACAACATAAGTAATTCAACAAGGTATGTTTGTATGCAATCATTGTAATACATAATTATAAAACACAAGGCCCAGCATAACATTTTGAGAACAACATATGTTAAAAGTAAACCATACCTGATGTGTAAGAATAATAAATTATGATGTGGATAAGGGGTGTGGGGGAGAGAAATACATGCCCTTTCTACCAGTATAGGCTACATTGTTTGCAACAGAACTCTTATATACTGTACAGTTCTGCCCTTACTTTATGCATACAAATGTCCTATAACTTATGTAGCACCTACATACCTCTCAAGCTATCCACATGGGACAGTATGGGCCAAGCTGTAACACCTGCAGGTGACTATTACATGTCAGGGGAACATATGTGACTACCAAGGTGTTCTGTGGACTGATGTAGTGTGACTGTGCTATTGAGATAAATCAAGTGGCTGTTAAATCTGTGTCCTAGGGATTTGGCAACAGTCCTCACAGACCATAACAGCGTGGCACTTAAGAGACGTGTATCATACATGGTAGAAAGAGTTTATGCTTATGATGCCATACTTGGCAGTCATGGGGTTAGACTATCAGCAGACATTCACAGACACACCAGGCATAAAGCCTTACCAAGATTAAACAGTTTTATGTATTTTAATAACATGTATTAGTATTGTACTTGTAGACTTTTTATTTACTGCAGTCTTATCACCTTGCTGAGCAATGTACACTCTGTAACACTCTGGTACATCTGGACATAGAAAATAGTAACCGTTTGAACAGCTACTACAGCCATGTATTTAGCTGTAATTCCTATTGGAAGAACATCTGTTAACAATACATAACTGGTTCTATTAATATTTAGCAGTACTTATCCCTGTATTTGATCCCTGGACTTTGTGTGACAAAATGTATATCTAGTATTTATCACACTGAGATACTGAGACACTGATGAATATTGATTGACTAATATATGCCTAGAGCTCACCTGGTAACAAACTGTGATTTGTTAATAGAGGTAGAGTTTCATACAATACTGCAGTGACACTTGAGCACACATCCATGAGATTCAAGCATGACAAAGATAGTAGGTGAACTGTGTATTAATACTTTAAATGCAGGTGTACACATTTAACCACTAGTGGTGGGATTATGGGTTAGGTGTACAGACCATATCAGGGTGCTGGGTTGCCTACCTGACCCATATACATTTGCAGGTGGTATATTTGCAGCCTACAGCTATTACAGTTTCATATTTGCCTGCAGCAGTGAAACTAAGTTCAGGAATGTATATAGTTGAAAGGCAATGGTTAACACAAGACAGTACTGAGATAAACACACTATTATACACAGACCCCCCATTAATATTAAAAAACGTGCACGCTGATTGGCAGCGTGCACTTTGTAAATCTGAGTTATAGTAATGGAAAAAGGTCTGGTCACCTGGACTTTTTCCATTACTATAACTCTTTTTTTTACAGCAACGGAGAAGGCAAGATCTCCATTGCTTCACACTGTCAAGCTATGTTAAATGAGTTTAACATAGCGAGACTGCTGTAAAAAAAGCAATGGAAATTAGTTTAACATAGTGACACAGTTTGTAAAAAGCAACAAAGATCTTGCTTTCTCCGTTGCTTTTTTCAAAACTGTCTCGCTATGTTAAACCCATTTAACATAGTGAAACAGTTTGTAAAAAGCAATGGAGATCTTGCTTTCTCCGTTGCTTTTGCACACAGCTCTGATGTATTGCATGGGCATACGCATGTGCTGTACATCCAGACTGCCACAGAATACCAGACAGCTGCGGAAGGGCAGCAAGGAGGTATTTTATAATGCCATTATTTAAGAAAAGTATTTTTTTTTTTAATAATGTCATTGTATAATAGCAATAACCCACTTCTGGGTGTGGGTAATGCTGGATTTACCCACAGTTAGCTTTGTTTGGCCACTCGGGCTTCGTCCTCATGACTAAAACACACCAACCGTGGGTAAATCCAGCATTACCCACACCCAGGTGTGGGTTATTTCTATATTAAACCTTAGCCATTACTATTCTAGGTTCAGATCTTAGCGTAGAACAAATATACACTTTAGCACAACAGTTCTTTATCAGCTAACCTTCAGTCACTTCATGGTATTATTCCCGTGTTTATTTTACAGCACCTGTAATTACTTGACCAACAGCCCAAAATACACACATTTTGCACAACACAGCTTTATTAGCTGTGACATGAAACAGTGATTGGTATACATCTAACAGTCTTTATTGATCAACAGTTTAGATAATGCAGGTGTTGCAAGACAGATGTTATTCCACAATTTATGCAGTAGTAACTTTATTTCCTTAACAATTCTGAATGCAGTTGAACTTTATTTCCTTAAAATTATGAATACAGTTGAATTTATTTCCTTAACATTATGAATGTAGTTTTACTTTATTACCTTAACATTATTAATACAGTATAAACTTTTATTTATTTAACATTATTAATGCAGTTGTAACTTTCCTTCCTTAACATTACCAGGTTTCATGCTTTCATCTACATTGAACTGTACCTGGCATTACTGACATATGTTCATAGGTAGGTACTAGGCTATCAGCCTAAGGGCCTATGTAAGCCTAGCCAACAAGGTTCCCTGGCTTATGCCACCCAAGAAAGTTATTTTCCCGTGCCACTGCCAAGCAGAGACACAGACGTGATCCCCATGGTGTATTTCCTATTTCCCATACACGCATCGAGATTTTTCTTGAAGAGTGCTAATGAAGAACTTTGCTTATAGGGTCATAGGTATAAACAGCTCTTGCAAGGCTCAAACCAAGGACCCTGCACACCATAGACAAAGTAATTTACCACTAAGCCATGACAGCTATGCTTACATCAGTCCAGGTCTATTACCACAGTCATTGCCGTACACTCAAAACAGAATACACCTACTGGCAGTTACTACTGTACTCTTTTTTTACTTATATTACTATAGATTGCAAGATATATTTGTACTTACCACACTCATGGTGCAACCTGTCCAGGCCTGGGCCTCCAGGTTGCAAGCTCTCTCCTCTGCAGCTGTGGGAAGAGAAAAATACCATTATGATTACCTTTCTATCACATATTCATACTATAATTTGGTAAAACAATGCTTACAATACTTACAAACTTATGGAGCATTCCCAGCCCAAGCATCCCAGACCCAGGCATCCAGAAGACCCCCCTTCCTATGCTACAGTTCATCATAATGGTGACGCACCTGCTCACCTATGCAGGGGATACCAGTTGCACTGATGAGGTCATGTGCCAGCCAGTCCCAGGCCTCCAAATTGTACTGCAATCCCTGGAACTGGCCCAGCAGTAGCTGGATATCATAGTTTGTAACAAGGAGTTCATCCATGACTCTGGACTCCAAAATGTCCCACTGTTGCACCTCGAAAGGGCACACTCTGTCCAACTCCTGGCATAGTTTTTGCATGGGTCAATCTTCAACAGATTCTGGCTATATTCCCACCTGTTTAGCTAAAATAAGGTTGTTTTCCCATCTTTTGCCACCAATGAGTCATTTTTAAAAATGCAGAGCTTTGCTTAGCATCATGCAAACCCACTGAACTCTGCCAAGCAGTGCTTAAACTGGCAATGCTTAGCAATGCTTAGTGTATGGCAAGTCAGCTTAGCTGAGCTGAAAACTGCTTAAACAGGGTTTGCTTAGCAGTGCCCAAACCAGCTAAGTGGAGCTGCATGTTGCTAAGCAGTGCTAAATTGGGTCCTGTTTAAGCACTGCTTGGCTTGGCTTAGCAGTGCTTAGCAGAGCTTAGCTAAGGGCAAACCACATTAAAAAAAAATAAAAACCTTAAATTAAATTATTTGTTCATTACTACTAGTTTATTATTATGTGTATGTATTGCACTTCTTTATTTCCTGACCTAATGTATTTTAATTTCTTTATCTTGGAGTTTGTATTAGGTATTGTAGACTTGTGTGTAACTGGATCTTTTCTCCTTTGGTCTCCACTGATAATGGGCTTCTGGTACAGCTGGACTAATCTGATTGACATATGTCAATACATACATCAATACAATAAAAAAATAATTGATTAAACATTGCTATTTGATGTAAAAGCTGAATGGCCTGTGAATGTATTCGAACCGTGCACCTGCTGCGCACAGAGCTGTGATTCTAACCATTCAACTACATAGATATGATGACTTCTACTATACATTTCTATATAGCTCTTAGCTATATTTAAGCACTGCTGAGCCCTGTGCCACAAAGCTCAAACACGCTCAGGTATGCTTAAACATGACCTTTGAAGTTCATAGGTTCATAAAAGTATCCAGTTTCTATTTTTAGATGTCTGATACATGTCCATTGCTAAGTCCCACACTGCGCAAACACACAAAGAAAAAAACAAAAAAAAAAGAAATTAAATATTTAACTTTTATATTTCAGTGTCATCCAGCACTTTGACAGTGCAGGGGGTGTATTACTCATCTTCAGAAACTGTAACACACCCCTTGCACTGATTTTAGTAACAGTGTTACATGGCTCCTTCTCAGTAGCATGCCTTCATTAATATAAAAGGTGTGCTGCCGAGGGGGACCTGGAGACATGGCCACTGTACCCTCCATGTAGGACTTACACTATTTCTACATGGAGTTTATTAAATCCCAACCAGTGTGTTTATTAGTTAGCTGTGAATAACATGAAGTCTGAGATTAATATTTTAATTATGAATATATCTTTAATTTAGCTTTTTTTGCAGGCACCCCAATATGAAATGCTTAATGTTTGGGCTATAACAGTTTGTCTAGCCCTTGCTGCGTATGAGTAGGACTGTGAGCAATTAAAGAGCTGTTTCCTGTAGTCTATAGTTTGATTCCCTTAGCCTTCATTTGCCTTATATGTGTCTCTGCCAAGTTACTTAATCAGACAGTACTCTAGGTTTGCTTTAGTAAAGGGTCACTTGTCTCCAGCGAGCTGTCAGCAAATGTGTTATAAATTTGCCTTTTGAATTCCTGAGCCCTTGACATAAATGCTAATTAGTACTCCATTATATGCTATCAGAGTATGAATCCCAACACATCTGTTGTAGGTTAATAGATTTTCAGATCACATTTTCACTAAATGTGAGTTTCAAGGGAACAGAGATTCACCATTTCTCATGATAAATCTGTTTTCGGTGTGACATTATTTTGCTTTGTTTTATTTAGAAATGTGTCAGTGTTTTTTCACCAACATTTGAAATACAAATTTTAAATGAAATCCAAATCCCTGTGATAATTGTAAAAGTAAGGAAAAAATAAGCAATTGTTTGTAATCTTAGTCATTGCCAATTCCCCAGTATGTTTGCCTATGTCCATGAGTGCTATGGACAGATAGTTACATCTGTCTACTAGGGGCCAGAATACATCCTTGATTGGTAGTTCCCCATTAACCCATCCTTCCTGTGAGATGTAGTTAGCCTGGGTGTCCACAGGTATGAAGACTGGGTCCATTGTCTATGCTGGGATATGCAGTTGTCACATTCGCCGTGTCCAGCTCACACTGTATATTCCATGACTGTGCCAGATTATCCCTGACATCATTTTAAGAGGCTGTAGATCCTCCAGCATCAGTGTGGGTTCAGGTCCACAGTGCTGTTGCTGGTTAAAGAATCACCTCTGACTACACCAAAATACAAAATATCTGGAGTAACTATGACCCAGAAATATAGTTTTACAAATATTAACATAACAGGATAACAGGAAGTTCTTTAATTGCATACTCTGTGCTGATGACTGTGAAGGGTGAACCCCTCATGTACTTTTATACTTTAAAATCATACAGCTTTAGTAATTTGAACAGTGAGTAAGGGTTGGGGAGGACTTAAAGGCATTCTTGCAAAGAAACAGGTCTACATTCCTGGGGCACCTGCTGTTGACTGTATCTGTGGTCAGGCAAACTCTGCCCCAGCATCTAGCACCACACTGTGGAATTCTGTTGTGGTGCCTTAAGAACTCCTCTGTCTCCATGAGAGATGGTACACTCATTGGCCTCCAACCTGCTGACCAAATTTCCCATGCCAGAAATTGAGCTTTTTGCTGGGCAGCATGATGATTCAATGGACCCTGTGGTGCACCATATTATAACTGCAGTTGTGGCCACAAACTGCACTGATGTCTGTCACAACATAATTCCAGGCATGCCTCTAGTAGGCCTGTTCAGCTGCATGCAGGTAAAAAGCCATTGCTCATGGAGACAGAAGACCTGGAGTAGCACATCATTGTCTGCATCATAGAACTTCAGCTTACAGGTGAAATTTTCAGCAGAAATCTCTGTTTAAGCAATGTGCTTCTTCCTTCTCTGTTTTAGGCATTGCTGTCTAGGTATGGAGAGCAGTTGAATTAGTAGCCTTTTTCTGTGTGCCCATGCCAAATTCATACACTATTAGTACCACCTTTGGTCATATAGCATGCTATCTGTGCATCTCAGAGATATGTTTCTGAAGCCGCTCTCTTTAATTAATGTCTGGTACATAGGCTTTCTGAGCAAATATCCTCCACAAAACATTACCCATACCATTGCAAGTGACCAAGGTGACATGATTGATTTTTTTTCCTGAAAGGTAAAAAAAATGCTACTGACATCAATGGAATGTATACAACAGCAACAATACTTTACTGAAAGTGGTATCAGAAGCACAGCAAAATGATCTATCATTGTGTTACCACACCCCCTGTTAGTCATTAGCATCTCCCCTTGATAATTAATTCTCTTACTTTGCCCTTACTTCCCTTACTTCCTTCTCTAATTTACCTTCTCTTAATGCATGATACATGGACATTTGTACCAGGAAAAAAAAACACCACCTTCCCCATCTCCTTAGTTGTACACCCTTTGTTCTACCCTCTGCACATTTCCTCTTTTCATCATTTTTCTATATTTCCATTCCCAACCTTTAATCTGGTGAAAAAGGTAGATAACAAACCTCACACAACATCACCTGCAGCTTCAAATTACTTATCTTTAGTGATCAGAATGTGCTTGGCAGGTAATGAAGACAACCTTTGATACCTATGTACAACTGTCAAGCTGAGTATTGCAACACAGTAGTTGGCACATACAATGTAGCGAACAGCTGTCTGAATTTGAAGCGATCCCCTTTTAATGTATTACAATGCGAATTGTGCCTCTGAGTCTGGATGATATCTTAGACTGCAATGGTGATGCCCTGCGCAGTCATGGGTGACTGTCTTACTCTTTGATTTTGCAGGTGTGTGACTTCCAACTGCAATGTGTTTCCTGAAGCTGCTGGATACATTGCTTCTATAGATTAGCCTGTAAATGAGGTGCTTTCTGCAATAATAGTATAGAAGGCTGTTGATTCACATTCACTCAAGGCTGTATGTTTCTTCTCACATTTATCCTTTCAGTCTGCAAATGTTTGACACCCATCTGTTGTGTGTTTCTAAAGTTATTTACCTCAGTGATGTTGCAGCACAGACCGTAAATGATGTGCTTTCTATACTATAAATTCATAGGTTTGGAAGTTTGTAGGTTCGTAGGTATGTACTAAACTAACAAACACTAGGGCCTTTTTAAACCTAGCCATACATCCCAAATCTCTGACAAGTTCTGGTACCCTTGATAAGTGTAAGCAGGGGCTAGAGAGATGAAACACATACAAGCAGTGGCCTGGAAGATGCAGTATTTACAGACTGCCTGTATCCATTTGTGACACTGGGGTCAAACCAGGGAAAAATTTCCTGTTCCCCATCCAGATATCCATAGGTTCGAAGGTTCATAAGTAGGTACTAGGCTATCATCCCAAGGGCCTAAGTAAGCCAAGCCAACAAGGTTCCTTGGCTTTCGCCACCCAAGGAAGTAATTTTCCTGTGTCCCTGTCGAGCAGAGACACAGAAGTGATCCCCGGGGTGAATTTCCTATTTCCCATCCACTCATCAATATTTTTCTTGAAGAGTGCTAATAAAGAACTCTGCTTGACATAGATGGGTCATTTGTAACAGAGTTTGGGAAGTCTCCGGGACAGGAATCTATCAATCCAGCATGTTCTGTTTATTGTGGTGACAAGGTTTAGGTCCCTAGAGCATGTAGCTTGGAACGATTGGGATTTCCTAAGGTGTAGCATGTCCAACAGCTCTGGGTTTGACATAGCTTTGTATGTTAGGCAGAGATCACCTCGGAGTAGGCAAAATGCTATGGAGTAAAGCTGGAGTTTTTTTGAGATGAACAATGTAGGGCATCTGTTTGAGTCCGGTAATCCTCTTTGTGAGGTACATCTGCGGCCTTCCAGATGTTGCAGATTTCTTGTGAGGTACATTCCAAAAGGGGCATTGTAAAGTATAGGGGAACAATGACCTCTTTTTTCCTGGATGAAATCCCATTTGTGATGGAGTGTGCCATGTAGAAGGATTTTCTGACTACTGTGGCAATGTGATTATCAAAGGAGAGACTACTGTCCACCTGAGTCCAAAGGTCATTTATCACACATTTGGTGTTAAGTAGACTGCCACCTATGTGGTAGTTCATGGGTACAGAGTTTTGTTCAAAGAGGATGACAATACACTTTTTGGCATTGAGCTTGAGGTCATGGCTCTGACACCAGGCATCTGTCTTATTGAGGCCCTTCTGTAGGATGTCCAAATCATTTGGGGATTCAGTTATGGCTCCTAGTTTTCAGCCATCTGTGAACTTCATTAGCCGGAGACCTTCTGTGTAAGCCTGTACTTCAGAGAAGTAGATACCAAACAGGAGAGGACCCAGGACTGAACCCTGTGGTACTCCACTTGTCACTGGTTTGAAGTCAGATTTGGAGTCTGCAGCTTTTACAGTGTGGGTTCTGGCAGTGAGCCAGTTGGCAACCCATCCTGTGACATAGGGATTTATACCTAGTTTAGTGAGTTTATCTATAATTCCAGAATGGGGAATGGTGTTGAAGGCATTGGTGAGGTCAAGATAGGCTGTGTCATCCACCTTACCCTCGTCTAAGGCTTTGGTGACTGCCTCAAAGAAGTTGATTAGGTTCAGAAGGCATGAACTGTCTTTCATAAGCCCAAACTGGGTGGAGTCCAAAGTTTGGATGTTACCAATGTCTTTGCTTTTGAGTTTCATGATGATATGTTCCATGGCCTTGCAGACTAGGCTTGTCAGACTAATAGGGTGATAGTTCCTGGGGTCTGTGGTGGCACCCCCTTTGTGGAGTGGGATAACTGTTGCTGTGTGCCATTCAGTGGGCATGAAGCCTGACGTCAGGCTATGATTGAACATGGCGCTTAGGTGGAGAGCCAGTTCATTCTGAAGTTCAAGTAAAACGCAGCCTGGGAATTTGTTTGGTCCCATGGATGCTGTGTTCTTGGCTTTAGAGACTGCAGTTTTTACCTGCATAGTTGTGATTACAGGGACTCTGCATTCTTCTGATATAGATATGGGCCTTTTAGATGGTGAGAAGGGGGTAAAGTTAGCACTGAACCTATCTGCCAGGATGTTAGCAATATCAGTTGGTTCTGTCATTTTCATGCCATTGTGGTGTAACTCAGAGCAGATATGGGTGTTGCCATTGAGATTCTTGACATAGCTATAGAATGTTTTGTGGTTGTCCTTAGAATCAGTGGTAATTTTGTTTTCATAGCTAGCTTTGGAGGATTTTATGAGGGATCTCAGGTTCATACTGAGGCTGGCCAGGGAGCTCCTCCACTCATGGGATTTTACTCTCTTTTGCAAGTTTCTTTCTTCTGTTGTAGTATTTGTTTATGGGAGGGGACCACAAGATTGGCTTCCTTTTTTGGAGGATAGCATCTTGGATCTGTTAAGGATAGCACAATCCATGCTCTCATGTAAGTGCTTATAGAGTGCATTTGTGTAGGATTCAGCAGTCATAGCTGTATTGTCAATCTGCATGTGTGTCATGAAGTTTGTTACTTCTGTCTTGAGAAGCATGAAGTTGGCTTTGGAGAAATTTCTTACTGCGGTCTCCTAATGGGGGGTGGGGTGGGATATGGATATCTATGGTGATTAGCTTGTGGTCAGATCTGACCAATGAAGAGTTTACTTCAGGTGTGGCAGACCAGTCATTCATGCTGGTAATGACTAGGTTTAGGATACTGTTGCCCCTGGTAGAGGTGTGGATAAGTTGATCCAGGGAAGGAGTTAGTACATGAGTAGTTTTCCCATTTAATAGTGGAGTAGTTGAAATTGCCCATTATTAGGGTGTTTTTTTGAACCTAGTATTCTCCAGTATATCAAGAAAAGAGGAGTGGGAATCCTGGGACATGGTGGGGGATCTGTAGCAAGCTACAATTTGGATTGCAGTTTAGCCCAGGGTTAGTTGCACTTGGATAATCTTGGATGCATTATGGTGGGCAAGTAACTTGGAGGTGTGGATATCCTTAATGATAATGGACACACCTCTGCGATGGACATACCTCTGCATTTGGTAGCCTGGTAATTCAGGGGTGGTCTCTGCAGCCTTGATCCAGGTCTCAGTCACTGCACAGCTATCGATGTTCTCCATTTTAAGGAGTGCTTTGAGTCAGTGCATTTTGAGGTTTAGACTTCTAGCATTGAGTAGAATTACACTCAGTTTTTGCTTGCCTATACTTGTTATGGCGGTTAATTTGCCATTTGAACTTTGCCTAGAAAAGGCACTATAGGGGTGACAAGAGCCTTAGCCAGTATCCAGAATCACAGGGGCGATAGGTGCAGACCATCTCTGGCAAAGCATTGTGGTCTGTTGACTATGTTGTCCCAGCTAGACAAATACAGGATCCCCTTAGAATGACAATGACACTAGAAGCTTAACCAATAGTTGAAGTCAGTCATTTTGTCCTTGTACTGTGGTATCATTCTGGGTGAGGGCAGGATGCTACACAGTGATAGGGTCATACCTGCCTGGGCTACAAGATCGGAGAGATCTTCCATGTCTTTTTTCATGTAGTCCAGGGAGGTATATCTCAGGTCGTTTACACCAACATGGACAATGACACATTCATATTTGTACTTGTAGAGCGACCTGAATGCATGGTTTATGTGGTGGATCCTGGCACCTGACAGGCAGCTGACAGTAATTCTTGTTTAGCGTGGTGAGTGGGACATCAGTGTGCCTGACTATAGAGTCAGCTATGACTAGTGTGTTGGGGTCTATATCACTTCAATGAAATGGCTGAAGTTCGAACACCATATGTTCAAATTTCTAACCTTGAAGTGCAAAAACATTGAAGTCTTAGAACAGTGATTTTTTTCCCGGGGGAAAAAAATCGCTGTTCCAAGAAACACACACACAACACAAGCACACCAAAAAACAGCAATCTACACACATACACTTAAAATCCTACATCTAACCTTACACTAAACTGTACATACACTACTATCTATCCACTTTCCTTAACCCAAACCCTAACCCTAAGGTCCGTCACTATTGCGCACTCACCTGACCTACACACTAACTCACCTACCCTCCCTAACCCTAAAGTCTGTCACTATCGCACACCCACCACCTGCGCCCTAACTCTAACTCACCTAACCCACGCACTAACCCTATAGTCTGCACAATCACACATTTACCTGAACCTGACCCGTAACTTTCCACGACAATGCTGAATATAGCAAAGCCACAGAAATGGCCCACCGAATTCTTTCCCTGGGAAATCCTTTGGTTTTCCGCAGCTTCACAATAATCAGTTTTCGAACTTCACATTTCGAAGATATGGTGTTCGAACTGCTGATGTTTTGATGAACTGATAGGAACTCGTATGTTGGGTACATTATTTAGCCTTAAGGGCTGTGGTTGAGTGGCACACTGAGTCTGTGAGCTATGCGTTATTTGGGTTGTGTTGGGGGGTAGAGGTTGCTTGTGTTTCTGCTTTGGAGGTCTCTGTTGCTTGGGCAGATTATTATTGAGAGCCTCCATGAATGTTTTTGTTTTTCTATGTGTGGATTTTGGTGGTGTAGGTTTAGTGGGACTATGTGATGAGTGTGGTGTGGTGCAAGTGTTTATCTTCTCTTCTTGACGGTTAAGTTCAGTCTTGGTTGGAGAGGGCTTTGCCTCCAGTTTGGCTAGATAAGTGCATCTCTCACAGGTTGTAGTGTATGGTGGTAGGAGGAGAGGGTTGTCTGTGTACATGAGGCAATTGCCACATTGCCCCAAGATGCCCAGATTCATCAGGTAGACAGGAGAGAACACCAGGAGCTTTACCTTGGACATGCCTGAATAAATACTATTTTCCTCTAGACAAGTGAGGAAAGGAAGTACAAAAACCGTTTTCCTCTAGATAATGAGGAAGGTTGAATGCTGAAGTAATTTGTAGCTTATTTAGTGCTTACAACAAGTTCTGAGCAAGTGCTGAGCATGAAGAAGCAAATTCAAGTGCTAAAACTAAGAAACTGGTTAATTCTAAAGGGAAAAACTGAAGAGCAGACTTATGGCACCGGGAATAGTTTTACCCTAGCTAAGCAGTGCTGTGCAATGTGCAAATTAGCGCACACCCAAGTAAACACAGGTTTTTAACTCAGAAAGTTGAAAGGGATAGAAATCAGCCCAAAACAGCCAGTAATGTTAATTTCAGAGCTGGAAACCACTCCTTCTTTGACAGATAGGCTGGTCAATGATTACCACTCTCATTGATAATCAGAAAGACGTCCCACTACCACAACAAGGTCTGGACAACTCAGAAAAACAAACTAAAGTCCTGAAACCAGCAAATCTGGGATCCGGACTATTCTAGTATAGGAAAGGGTGGGCAACAAGTAGCACAGATAGTATTTTTTTTTAAATTAAATAGAAAAAAGAAATTTAAACAGTACATATGCACAGAAAATGCTGTCACACTTGACTGTGACGCCTACAGTAGTAAATGCAGTTTAAATTATTAACGTTAAGCTGAAAATCAAAGTGCACACACAGTAAAGCAATTTAACACTAAAATGCAGCAAAAATAACAACAAAACCAGAGTAAAAATGGATTTTAAAGTGCGATAGGCAAAAAAACAGTCAAGAAAAAGCCACTAAGATACTTAGAATCAGCAAAACATCTCTCCTTGTTTCTGCTGCAGTAGTAGTCTGCAAGATGCCCAAACAGGATCCACCGAGCTAAAACAAGCACAAACCCACACAAACATGAGATTTTAACTCAGAAAGTTGAAAGGGATAGAAATCAGCCCAAAATGGCCAATAAGGTTAATTTCAGAGCTGGAAACCACTCCTCTTGTGACAGATAGGCTGCTCAATGCTTACCACTCTCACTGTTAAGCAGAAAGACTTCCCACTACCACGACAAGGTCTGGACAACTCAGAAACAGAAACTAAAGTCTTGAAACCAGCAAATCTGGGATCTAGACTATTCTAGTATAGGAAATGGTGGGAAACGAGCAGGACATATAGTATTTTTTTTGTGAAATTTAACAGAAAAAAGCAATTTAAACAGTAAATATGCACAGAAAAGGCTGTCACTTCAATTGGGTGAGGGAGGAACTTTGCTTCACAAGGATGATCTTCTACTGGGTTTACTTCAACACGGATACATTCATCCAAACCCAGGTCCTTACACTACCACTGCCAACTCCTCATCAGCCAATAGTTCACCTTCTAAAAACCACACCAACATCCTAAAGTCTCTCTTGATAAGCCATCTTAACATACGCAGCTTAAACAATAAAATTACACAACTTCATGCCCTATTAGACATCTATTCTTTTGCCATCTTATGTCTAACTGAAACTTGGCTCAAACCCACAAATAACAACAACAATATAACTCCATCTGGGTATAACATACTCCGACTTGACCGTCTAAATAAAAAGGGTGGTGGGGTTGCTTTACTGTTTAAATCTGAATTAAACATCGCCTCAATAGACATTCATCCACCATCACCTTCAAATCTCGAGATTTTAACCACCAAGCTCCAATTAAATGCTAATAAACCCATATACATTATTTGTGCATATATCCCCCCAGGAAATAACATTAACACTCTTGAAAATACCCTTAGCCTGGCTCTCATTGACCCTCCCACAGGAAACCATACTCCTTGGTGATTTTAATATTGACTGGAATGGGTGTACCGCTCCCAAACCTACTACTCATATAAACCTATTTGGCTTTCACCAAACCATGTCATTCCCAACCAGGACCCACAAACCTAGCAAGAAATAAACTACCTTCAATTGGATACTAATTAACAGCAACCCCCTCAAGTACAAAACAGGAATACTTCCCGATGAAATTAGTGACCATTCCCTTACCTTCATAACTAGAAAAAAGACCACCATTCCCAATGAAACACTATTTAGAACAACCTGTAACAAAAAAAAATTCAACCCAGTGAACTTCCAAGCAGAGCTCAAAGCATGCAGCTGGTCACCCCTAAAATGCCTGCCACTTGATGAAGCAGTCTCTTTCTTTAACAATAAATTCCTGCAAATCCTTGATAACCATGCTCCCTCATTTACTGGGATAAAGGGATACCTTTATCCCTTGACCCTTGAATCTTTCTTCTTTCCTCTCACTAACCTTCTCCTTTCTTTCCCCTCACCCTCTTCTCTCTGCCTTCTCTGTCTTTTTCTTTCCCCTATTCTACTGCCTTACCACCTCTTCCTCTCTTCCTTCTTGTGTGACACCCCTCTTCCTTTGGACCTTTTACCCTTATTCTCTCTCTTTATTTTATTACACTTTTTTTCCTTACTAATCTATATCCTCTCAAATTGACTTGGTAATTTTGTTATTATACAATTGTACAGCTTGTCTATTGTCTGGTTTATCTTTTGATTTTATCAATTAATTAAATTTTGACTATCCTGTTATTTTGTTGTATTTTGTGTGGAGCTTTTCTCCCCGGGCCTCTACTGAAAATGGAAATATATCCAGCTAGACTAGCCCGGTCAACAAATGTAAAATAAAATAAAATAAAATAAAATAAATAAAAATACTGTTGGGAGGGTGGCCTAATGGTTAAGGTGTTTGCCTTACAAACACATGGTGCAGGGTATGAGTCTCACAAGGGATAATTGGCTAGGCTTAAAATGGCTTGCAAGGGCAGTTTAGTTCTAGTACTAAACTATGTCAGAACAAAAAATAAACCTGCTCCCTGGCTCTCCAATGAGACTAGGCACAGCATTAAACTGACAAATAAAATCTGGTCTAAATGGAGGAAATCAAAAACCCAATAGATCACCTAAACATTAGACAGCTTCGAAATTCCACAAAAAGAGCTATAGTCCTTGACAAAAAAAACTACTACCACAAACTCCAACAATCCCAGCAGAAAAGCCCACAAAAGTTCTGGTCAGGAATAAACAAACTGCTGCATCCAGGTCACTCCAAAACCCCTACGCCCTCTAACCTAACTCAAAGCCCTCCAAACTTAATTGCTGACACTTTTAACAAAATTTTCTCTGAAACTGTCCAATCCCTAGCTAAGACCTTACCACCTGCCACCACCTCAGAATCTCCTCCACTAACCAATCTACCCCAAACTTTTCATCTCCAACCCGTTCCCACATCCCTCATTCACACTCCACTTCTTAAACTAAAACCATGTACACCAGCAGCTGATCTCCTCCCAGCTGAATACCTGCAAATTGCAGCAGGTGTACTAGCCTACCCAATCTTCATCCTAATAAATAGATCCATTACTGAATCCTACATCCCATCTCTCTGGAAGATCTCACATATCATCCCCTTGCATAAGGGAGGAAAATCAAATGAACTTCCAAACTTCTGCCCTATAGCCCTCCTCTCGCCCCTAACAAAAGTTATGGAGAGATGTATTCACCGTCAACTACTACATCACCTCATTGAAAATAATCTACTGATGGACTGCCAACACGGTTTTAGGCCTTTCCACAGCACTATCACAGCACTCCTATCCTTTATTGACTGCATTAATAAAAATAGAAATAATAACCTGCTCTCTACAGCCCTCTTTATTGACCTCTCCAAGGCCTTTGATATGGTGAACCACCAATTGCTATCAAATATTCTCAAATCTCTTTTATTTGATACTCAAGCAGTTAAATGGTTTCATCCATACCTTGAAAATAGACAACAAGCAGTGCGCTGGGAGAACAACTTATCCTCCCAGCTCCCAATCACTCTTGGAGTCCCACAAGGATCTATTTTGGGTCCACTCCTCTGTAGCATTTTCATTAATGATCTAAAAACCTCCCTTCCCCAAACCACCTGCATCCAATATGCTGAGGATTCAACTCTAATCTGTCATGCTTCCTCTCCAACTGAATTCCAAAACAGGACACAAACTGTATTCACCTTAGTGGAAAAATGGTTCCACCAATGGTGTCTCCTCTTGAACCCAAAAAAAAAACAAAACTACTAGTGTTTACACCTACACATAAGACCCCTCCACTCAATCTCTTATTTACCTCTAATAATGGTACGGTCATCACTCCTGACACTTCCACTAAACTCCTAGGTGTAACTATAGATAATAACCTCAACTTTGATACACACATTATCCTAACTATTAAATCTGTAAATAGAAAACTTGGTTTCCTGTATAAAATCAAACTATTTCTCACAGCCTCTGCCAAGATTACTATTGCTCAAACTCACCTGATGTCAATCCTTCTTTATACCTCTCCCATATATACAAACTTAACCAAAAACAATTTAAATAAGCTGGCTACTTCTTACAACAACATAGCCAGATTTGCCACAGGTACCCCATTTAGAACCCACCACTTTCAAAATCTGAAACTACTAGGATGGCTGGAAATACAAAATCAACTACTCTACCAGCAACTCACCTTTATCCACAAAATCTTACACCATCCCACTAATACCCCTATACTCAGTAACCTCCTCAGTCCTTATCAAAACCTTCCAACCTTTTGTTCCGCTAATAGATTACAGGTAGCCACCTTAAAATCTAAAAACAAATCAGGGGACTGTCTGTTTTCTAACTCTGTTGGTAAAACATGGAAAAAACTCCCAACTGAACTTACTTCAATCACATCCACCCACCTTTTCAGGAACCAATTAAAAATGTTCTTAAAATCCAAATGGCTTTGCCCATGCACCAAGCCTGACTGATAGTATCTTACCTTCCCTTTAGCTTTTTTGACACCAATTCTTCTACTTCTACTACCTTTCTGTGGCTCTCTCTTTTAAAATTCTAAATACTTTGCTCTCTTCATACCCTTCATTACTGTGTCAATTTTCTTACACAACATAATAACTAACTAATGCTTATACTTATCTATGATAAATGCTGCACCAAATGACTGAAACAATAATCTTCAGAATGTTATCCTATCCTGCTTATTCCTGCTGAAATAACAAGCTGTACACGAATGTATAGTTATCAAATTGTTTTTGAATGTATAGTTATCTAACATCATTGTGTTACCCTATTTTGCTTACTGCTGCTTAAAATCAATTGTACATGATTGTATAATTATCTAATAGTATTGTGATTGTATAGGTATCTTTCTGCATTTTGTATTAACTGTTTCTTTCTCGGAGGTTTTCTCCTCGGGCCTCTATTGAAAACGGACATATATCCAATTAGACTAGCCCGGTCAACAAATGTAAAATAAAATAAAAATAAAAATGAGAGCCTGTTCCAGAGAAGGGGTACTCTCTGAAATACACTCCTGTCTCTTCAGCAGGTCTCTTTATATCACAGTCAAGGTTTAAGTCTTTAGAATGGATAATTCTGGTGTGTGTATTTTTTTTTTTTGCAGATATGCAGGAGGTCCATTTGGGTGGGGTCCAACAATAACTTGTATGGTAGGCATAGAGCTCCTCTCAACAGCCTGTAGGAGACAGAAAACAGGAATACAGCTTTGAAGTGGTCTACACAGGACATGTTACTTGCATCCTGTATTCTTTTAGTGAGGAGACTCTGTGGATATTCCAAATGTTGGTGGTTGGTTAGGTATATGTATATATATATACATATATATATATATACACACATATATATATATATATATATATATATATATATATATATATATATATATATATATATATATATATATATAAAACATACATCTTAGCTATTCAAATTTTCTCAGAATATCCGGATGTATGCCTCATAGGATCATAGGAAGTTACTAGGCTAACAGCCCTAGGGCCTTTACAAGCCTAGCCAAGTTCTACCCTTGTTCCCAGTAGGGCCTAGAGACATGGTCAATGTTTGCAAGCTGATCTAACTCAGCACCGACTGCCCCTATCCAAGAGGGACACAGGTGAAACCCACCAGGGTGAATTTGCAGTTTCCCATCCAATCATCCAAGTTATGCTTAAATAGTGTCAATGATGGTCTCTGTTTAATTTAAATTGGACGTTTGTTCCAGAGAGAGATAACCTTTGTGAGACATATTTGTCTTTCCAGCAAGTCCTGTTGATGTTACAGGCTAGGTTAAGGTCCCTAGAGTGAGTGAAGCATGTGCCATTTGACTTATGAATGTGCAGCATAGCCATTAAAGCAGCATCAGAGGTTGGTCTCTATGCAAGGTACAGGTGACCTCTGGGTAGTCTAGACAATACAGAATATAGTGACTGTGATTTCAGTCTGTCTGCATATAGCTTGTGCTGAAGACCCTCAATTTTCTTGATGAGAAACCTTTGAGGTCTCTCTAGTTGCTGCAGGTGTCTGGTAAAGTATGTACCAAAAGGAGCACTGTACTCTGTTATTGGCCTGATGAGGGAAGAGTACAGGGGGTTATAACCTCTTTTGTTTTGGAAGCTATGCCCTTACTTATGAAGGCCTTTCAAACACTGTGCAGACATGCTGATCAAAGGTAATGTTCCTGTCAACCTGTGTGCACAAATCTCTCACCACTGATTTAGAATTTAGGGTGTTGCTGTTAATATGGTACCAATTGGTTTGAGTAAGCCCTTCTTGTAGAATGTTGGCATCATTTGGGGACACAGTGACTGCACCCAGTTTGCAGTTATCAGCAAACTTTGTCAGCCACAGACCTTTAGTTATTGCCTGTACTTCTGAAAATAGATTCCAAACAATAGGAGCCCCAACACCCATACCTGTGGAATACCACTGGTAACGTGTCTGCTGCTGGACATGGAATCCCCTATTTTGACTGTATGCGTTCTGTCAATGAGTCAGTTTGCAACCCACCTGGCACTATATGGGTTGATTCCCATCTGGGAGAGTTTTTCAAAAATGCCTGAATGGGGAATTCTGTCAAAGGCCTTGGCTAAGTCTGGGTAGGCCATATGCACAGGTTTACCCTTGTTCAGAACTCTGGTGACTTTGTCAAAGAAGTCCACGAGGTTCAACAGCCACGATCTGCCCTTGACAAAACCAAACTGGATCTGGTCAAGAGTTTGAAGGCTTCCTATATTTTTTTTGATAAGGTCCATGATGCTTCTCGCCATGGCTTTGCAGCTAAGGCTGGTTAGGCTTATGGGTCTATAGTTCCCCAGGTTTATGCAAGGGGATGATGGTAACTGTTTTCCATTCTGCAGGGGCAAAACCATTGATTAGGCTGTGGTTAAAGAGAGTACTCAATGGTGTTGCTAACTCCTGTTTTAAACCATTCGGAATGCAACCTGCAGCGTTAAGAGGTCCCATACAGGTTATAGTTTTCGCCTTGAAGAGAGTGGTTAAGACCTGCAATTTAAAGATAGTAGGTGGAGAACAGGTGGTAAGAATGTTCTGGGATATATGCGGCAGGGACAGGAGGGAGAAGTTTTCACTATACCTGTCCACTAGTAAGTTGGATATTTTTACAGGTTCAGTATATGTGGCACCATTCACCACAAGTTTAGTGCAAATCTGGGCTTTTCCTTTAAGGTTTTGGATACAGCTAAAGAACACTTTACAGTTATCCTTCACTAGTGATGCTAATTCAGATTCATAGTTAGCTTTAGAGGACTTTAAAAATATGTCTTATTTGCTTGTTCAAACTGAGAAGTGGGTGCTTCCAATTCTGAGACAGTTCCTTCATGTTCTTTAACAACAATTTCTTCCTCTTATTGTATAGCTTGTTTATGAAAGATGCCCACCAGGCAAGCTTGTCTTTCACGAGGATCTTGCTTTGGTCCTGTAAGGTATGGCTGAGTCAGTGTAATTGTATAAATGTTTATACAGAGCATTGGTGTATACCACTGTATAGGTGTCCTTGCCATCTGTGGGGACAGGATCTTTGAAGCTGGTAATGCAGCCTCTTAAGGTATCCTTGCTGTCAGTGGTGACAGGGACCTCGAAGCTGTTAATGCCATCTCTTAAGAGACTGTAGTTGGCTTTGGAGAAGTTTTTTTGCCTAATTTCTCTGGGGGGAGGTGTCTGATATAATAATTTCTTCGAACGAGACTGATTTATGATCAGACTTCACCAGAGAGGACCGCACACTTGTGGTGGTGCAACAAACCCCCATGCTGTTGCGCACCAAATCAAGAATGTTTGGGCCCCTTGTAGGGTAGCCAACTATCTGTTCCAAGGCATTGGAGTTAATGAAGTCCAAGACCCTTTGGGTGAACATGTTAGTACATGTATAATTTACCCAATCTATGGGCGGGTAGTTAAAGTCATCCATGTCCAGAGTGTTTGGTTGTATTTTAAGTGATTCAAGTAGATCAAATAGGCAATGTGGATAACATGGTTCATGGTGGAAAAACCTGTAACTGACAACTGATTAACTTTTGTATATTTTCTCTCTGGTTTATTGACATATTACTCATATTATTAATCTCTTTCTTTTTTGTCTCTTTTTACAGTGAAAGTCAAAAATAAATCACTTCCCCTCAATAACCCTGCAGCCTGAAAACTTGGAACTCCCCCGGAGCAAGAGTACCATGCCAGTGCACTTTACAACTGAAACAATCCTGGACAGTACATTTCTCATTACAACTGTCACTGAGAATACTCTAGTAGAGACTGAATAGTATAGTTGTACCTCTTACCGATTTGAACGTGGCTAGCTAATAATTTTACTGAAAGGGCCTGAACACTACTGAAGTCTCTTTGCCACCTGTTTCTTCTTTGTCTTTTCTATCCCAAACTCCTCTCCTTTTTGAGAATTAACCCTTTTATGTTCCTGACACTATCCCTCACCACAAGCACTAGACCCAGCCTTTTCTTCTTCTCCTTCCTCTCCTACCTGCTCCCGCTCTCTCATCCACCATTATCTGGACTCCCCTGGTCTAACTGCATGCAAAGCAAAGTAAGACATGCTAAGTCCTCTCTAGTTGGTAAAATGCTCCTAAAGTAATGGCAAGGCAGTGAAAATACTGACCTTCAAATTTCAGTGACACGGATTGTTTTTTTGTGACTCACATATAGCTTGGACAGGACAACTTGTGGGGGCTCAACCCACTCCATTCTCTCTTGGCTCACTCCAGTCCCCAACCCTACCCCCAAATCTCACCCACCCCCACTAGACATACATTTATACTTAGCCATAACCACACCTACCAACTAACACCCAATCCCATCAAGCCTAACCACATTTCCTAATTAAATCAGTTACTCCCCCTCTCCTTCACAATAACCCACATCACATATAGCACTATTCTTACATCCCACATCCACTAACAATCATACATATAAAACCCTCCTCAGCATAACATGTCCAAAAGTAACTCTAGTTCTTTTTACCTCCAGTTCTCTACCAATCCTATTATATAGCCTTTCCTCATATGATACTCCTCTTCAACACACTACTCCCCCACCCTGGCATACCTCCAGATATCCAACACCACATAATTCTCAACAATGTCTTATAGTTCCAACCCTCTTCCATGCCACTAATACAGACTATAACACACCCAAATTCCTTCCTCAGCTAACTAAATCTCCAACCTCCCTTAGATTCACTAAGCTCCTTACAAGCTCTCCAAACTCCTTCATTGCATAACCAAACAATTAATCCTCGAAGATGACATCCATCCCAATCCTGGTCCCACCTCAACCCATGATTCACTACCCACCTCATCTCAGTTTATTCTTGCTCTACTCCTCCAAAGAAACAAATCATCCCTACTCAACATAACTGTAAGGAGCATAGCTAACAAAACTCACAGCCTACATGCTCTACTATCCCACTATTCCCCTGGTATAATTACTTTAATAGAAACATGGTTAAAACCAGATATCAGCAGTAATGAAATCACTGCCCCAGGATACAATATCTTATGGAAAGATAGAATAAACAAAAAAGGGGGGTATAGCTATCTTATATAAAGCCCACCTAACACTTGACCACCTTGCCTCCACCATCCCAGATATTGCAAATGCTATATTAATTCTAGCTAAAATAACCATTAACTCCATCAAAAATCTTAATATTATACGGGGATGCATCCTACCAGGCAACAAGAATGCCACACTGGAAAATTTACTACAGTGGTGTTCCACATTTCTCCCTCAAGAGACCATCTTCATGGGGGACTTTAATATTGATTGGCTCCTCTGTTCTTCTCCAACTCCAACAGCACACATTAACCTGTATGACTTTGCCCAAGTCATGACATCTCCCATCAGGACCGAAAAAACCATACTTGACTAGATTCTAAGTAACTCTCCCCACCTATCATCTTATTCAGGCTGCCTTCCTGACAACCTGAGTGACCACAGCCCACATTTTCTCCTAAGAGACTGCAACCATCCAACACATCAAACTTCCTTCCATACAATTAGGAACAAAAAAAAAAATTCAATCCCAATAATTTTATCTCTGCCCTAAAAAAACTGTTAGTGGGAATATCTCAAACAACTGCCCTTGGATGAGGCAGTACTCTCCGTTAGCAATACCTTCCTTGATATACTCAACACCTAAGTACCACCTAGAAACATTAGAGTCAAATCCAATTACACACCTTGGTTAACCAAAGAAACCAGACCCCTACTCAAAGCCAGAGATACGGCCTGGTTGCAGTTCCATAAGAACAAAACCAGCGCTACTAAACAACATTACCTTGAACTTCGAAATAAAGTAAAACAACTAATTGAAACTGACACATCCATCTACTACAACAATATCCAAACCAAACATCAGAAAATCCACAAGTTCTGGGCTGCAGTTAATAACTTATTGCAACCAGGTAAAATTACTACTGCCACTCCAAAAACAGCTAACAAATATGAAAATGTGGTGACCCAATTCAATACTTACTTCAAAGAATCCATTCAAACTGTAGCTAACAACCTGACTAGGTCTATACCCATCCCCTCAACCAAATCATAATATACCCCCACAAAACACCACCAGCCAATTCAAGTTAATTTCAGTCCCCATCCATTACACCACTCAAGCTGCTGACAATCTAACTGCAGAATATCTACAAATTGCAGCAGACACTATCTCTTACCCAAAAGCCATGCTCATAAATAGATCAATAGCAGAAGCATATGTCCCCACTAACTGGAAGATCTCTCATATTCTGCCACTACACAAAGGTGATAGCTCTTGTGAACTAACTAACTATTGCCTCATTGCCATTCTTTCACCCCTGCCAAAGTCCTTGAAAGAGTAGTACATACTCAACACATGGGATACCTCCTCTCACACAATCTCCTATCTCATACCCAAAATGGTTGTCGCCCTGCACGTAGTAAGACATCATCCCTATTGTCCTTTACAAACATAGTCAACCAACACAGAAACAATTCCTAATTTGTATCAGCCGTATTCCTTGACCTATCAAAGGCCTTTGACATGGTCAACCACAGCAAACTCATTAGTGTCCTTTTTTCCCTTAACCTCAGCTATACAGATATTACCTGGTTTCAAAGCTATTTAGCAAACCATCAACAAGCTATCTGTTGGCAACAATCCCTCTCACACCTCCTCACAGTCACCTTAGGGGTCCCACAAGGCTCCATCCTTGGACCCTTCTATTCTCTCTACCAGCCATCTTTACTCCACCACTCCCCATGCAACTGTGATTCAATACGCTGATGACTCCACTTTGATATGCTCAGCCTCTTCCCTCAACGACCTTCAAAGCATCACCCAAGACTCCTTCTTATCTGCAGAAACCTGGTTAATCAGCTCTCAGTTTATACTAAATCCCAATAAAACAAAACTTCTGCTCTTTTGCCCATCTAGGAATACCTCTCCCTTTATAACCTTCCACATCTTCTCCAAACACAAAACCGTGATCACTCCAACTGCCTGTACCAAAATGCCAGGGGTTGTAATTGACAATAACCAGAAATTTGATCTCCATATAGATCAAACCATCAAAAATGTTCACAAAAAAACTTGGCCTCCTATACAGAAATAACCAATTTCTAACAAGTAGTACAAAAGTTACAATTGCCAGGACACATCTTCTATCAACACTCCTATATGCATCCCCAATCTTAACCAACCTGAATAAAACAGACCTTGCCAAACTTGAAGCTTGTTGTAATAAAGTCTCCAAATTTGCCACCAATGCATCTTACAAGCCACATCATTGTTTATCCCTCAAGTAACTTGATTGGCTTGAACTCCCTCATCTCCTACACTTTAATCAACTAAACTTAGCTCATAAAATCTTCCACAACCCTGAAAACACCCCAGCCCTCAAAGACATCATTCAACCCTACTCCGCTTCAAGATTTCTCCATTCTAACAATAAACGTCTTCTGTTAAGTCACTAAAGTAAAATCTCAGCTGGTGAATCCCTTTTCTCCAACTATACTTCCAAGCTTTGGAACAGCCTATTAAACTCACTAGTGACCATTCCCTCAACAGTACAGTTTAAAAAGCTCTTAAAAACCCAACCTGCCAACCCTTGGTTCTGTTCCTGCAGCTGTCCAGGATATGCCACTCCTCTGCCCCACTCTGCTCATTAACCTCCCTTCTAACCCTCCTTGCTTAACTGTATAGGACCACTTGATAAGCACTGAGCTGATGCCACATAACTTCTTGTAAATCTTCTTCTTCTTTCGGCTGCTCCCATTAGGGGTCACCACAGTGGATCATCTGTTTCCATTTCTGAAATGATTACAACTGGCAAACAAGATGCCTCTGCATATTTAAATGTTGTAATTGTTTAATTTCTGTGGCTTTGATTGTAACTACAAACACTCTGACTATTTTATATCTACAATGTAGCTATGTTACTTACTGTTTTATGGTCATGATGTACTTTATTACTACCTTCTTGTTACTATGTTACTTTATGACTTGGAGCTTTTCTCCCCAGGCCTCCAGTGAAAAAGGGCATATGTCCAGCTGGAGTTTCACGGTAAGCACATGTAAAATAAATAAATAACATGGAAGGGGGGGCTTTCCTACCATTAACTCAATAGAATCATTTTGTTTAACCAATCATTTTACATTTTTTTATCTTCAGTTAAATGACATTTATATCTGAATGATTAATGACCTCCTCTCCATTGTCTTCCCCATCCTTGATTGTGCTATCACCTTCCTTCACAGTTTGTTCTATATTATATGTTTGTTTCTGTCCATAGTATCTATTTTACCCTCAAAGCTTCATCTTAATTCCATTGCTGCATCCCACAAATTGCATATAGGCATAATTGGGTCATAACATCGATCAGCACAAATGTCTCATGACACAGTGAGGCTGACACATGACTTCTTTTTCTAGCTGCAGCTTTCAGCTCACCCCTAGCACTGTTGGGGCTCATGCTCATAAAACAAGTGTTGCAGCTGATCATACATCCCTGCATCTGCAATATGCTCCCTAATAGTTTTATTGAAGTCCCTGTAGTGGATATTTCCAGAATGTTTAATAGCCTGCTTATCATGCACACTTGCCTGGCCTCACTAATTGTTAATATGCATCACAGTTCATCATGCTCACTTAGTAAACAGATAAGGACTGGCTGCAATCACATACGCAGTTTTAACAGATAAGGGCTGGCTGCAATCACATATGTAGTGTAAACAGATAAGGGCTGGCTGCGATCACATAATATGCAGTGTAAACAGATAAGGGCTGGCTTCGATCACATATGCAGTGTAAACAGATAAGGGCTGGCTGCGATCACATATTCAGAGTTTCTGAATCCTAGGGAATATCTTTGTTGAAATGAGTGGTATATTTGTATATGAATAGCAAAAATGTTGATACGGCTGATTCACAAAGATTGCCCACTAGTGTTTGTAAGATAATCGAATAGACCATCTTAGTAATCCAAAAATGGGTACTAGACAACCATTCTAAAATGTCTTTGGCTTTATTAATTATTCTGTAATAACATTTTCTAAACATTTACAAAAAATAAATATTGACAATTGGTTACATCTACTAAAATACATTTAAATTACAACTTTTAAAATTAACTTAAAATAATATTGTTTACAGTATTTACATTGTTAAATCCAGTGTAGTCTTGCCCATATTTTTTTATCTAGATTATAGTATTTTTAAGGTTTTTATTCAATCCAGAGAGAGTTTGCATTTCTGTCCTTTTATCTTCTGTGCTTTCTCAAATTTTCTTACTAATTTTATTGCATTAATATTGAGTTTGCTTTTGTGTTTATTCCATTTTTGGTCTATAAAGGGTTTAACCATGTGTGAAAGAAGCAATCAGCTTATTTCTTGTCTCAAACCCAGAATTAATAAAAATGCGCAAAGTCACAAATAATCCAAAAAGTAGATGGAAATACTGGAGGTCTTCAGTTAAAACACAGTTTTATTTGCTCACTCCACTTACAAAACGCTGACAAGACACAAGTAACGAACTGGAACAAGAATAAATATCCACCACAAGAAAAGGCATAAACGCTGTTCTTTCCATACGTTTTCGTCCTATTACAGACTTCATCAGATAAATTACTACATTCTAACTTTGCTTTTTATATCCTTCTAGTTAATTAATTGATTCAATTTAGTACATCAATTAGTAAAATTCAAAACAGGAGTAGGAGAAAACAGAAGTAAAAAAAGTTCAACCCCATTTTAAAACAAACATTTTCTTCTGTTGATTCTAAATGTGTTTAAATTAACCACATTGGTATTCACTTTGAAACCTTTGTTTACAGAATATTTTATAAATCTTTTTAGTATGGTTAAAACATATAAAACTTTTAAAACCTTCAAGGACACATTAAAAAGACCAATAAATCCACCATAGTGAATGCCATCTAGTGGCAATTTGTTAAAATTGCATATATGAGTATTGGTCTTTTTAATGTGTCCTTGAAGGTTTTAAAAGTTTTATATGTTTTAACCATACTAAAAAGATTTATAAAATATTCTGTAAACAAAGGTTTCAAAGTGAATACCAATGTGGTTAATTTAAACACATTTAGAATCAACAGAAGAAAATGTTTGTTTTAAAATGGGGTTGAACTTTTTTTACTTCTGTTTTCTCCTACTCCTGTTTTGAATTTTACTAATTGATGTACTAAATTGAATCAATTAATTAACTAGAAGGATATAAAAAGCAAAGTTAGAATGTAGTAATTTATCTGATGAAGTCTGTAATAGGACGAAAACGTATGGAAAGAACAGCGTTTATGCCTTTTCTTGTGGTGGATATTTATTCTTGTTCCAGTTCGTTACTTGTGTCTTGTCAGCATTTTGTAAGTGGAGTGAGCAAATAAAACTGTGTTTTAACTGAAGACCTCCAGTATTTCCATCTACTTATTTCTTGTCTATTACTCCATTTGTTACCTCAAATGCCTAATATGCAAAAAATCCTTATAACGGATGTTTTTCTTTCCCAAAATATCACACTCCATGTGTTGCATGCAATTTCCCAAATATACTTTATAATAATATAATCAAAACACTTGTAAAATCTCTGTTTTAGGATTATTATATCGCAAGCATTGAGCGTCCCTAGTCTTTTTTCCATGAGCATTCTTAAATGAGTTAAAACTTCTTACATAACAGTTTCATGTCTGGATCCCAAATATACATCCATTTTTATAGGGAGTGTTACTTATCTCTTACTTGTCTGCTGTCTGTAACTGCAACATTATTTTTGTAATTTCCCATTTATTATGCAGTTCAAATCTATCAGCAATAACTTTTCTGCCAAATATGTTGACATGAATTGCTGTACCTCTACATTTTCTGATGTTCTTACATTTTTCCTAAAGTGCAAAGATCATTTCACTATGAGACATTACTTTGTCTATATCTCTTCTTTTTTATATGCTCTTTCCAGCTTGATAACCAATAACTCTACATTATCCCCTGGAGAGCCCTACTGTTTATTTGGTGATGTCATTTTATTAATCATGTCTCTTATAACCCTTTCTCAACTAGAAGCATCTTCTTTTCATAACTAAAAAGCTGCTATGTATCTTGAGTAGTATGGAATTATCTGTCCCCTTCCCCTACTGTTTTACCACAATTAACCTAGTCTACAATATTTGTACTCCATTAGAACTTTCTGGTTCCCTAATCCAGTTCTGTATTTTAACTATTCCATCATGACCATGTGGAATGGGTAAGTGTCTTATCGAATTAAAAAAAAAATGGGAAATTATAAACTTAGCTTCATGGATTCTTACTGCTATTGAGTATAAATTCTCCCTTCTATTGTACAGGTTCATAGGTTCATAGGTAAGTACTAGGGTATCGGCCCTAGGGCTTTATTAAGTCTAGCCAAAAAGGTTCCCTTGCTTTCGCCACCCAAGAATATTATTTTCCCATGCCTCTGTTGAGCAGAACTACAGAAGTGATCCCCGGGGTGAATTTCCTATTTCCCATCCACTCATCAAGATTTTTCTTGAATAGTGCTAATGAGGAGCTCTGCTTGATATAGATGGGTAGCTTGTTTCAGAGTATATGGGAAGTCTCTGGGACAGGAATCTATCTCTCAAGCATGTTCTGTTTATTGTGGTGACCAGGTTTAAGTCCCTAGAGCTTGTAGCTCAAAGGGATTATGATTTCTTTAGGTGGAGCATGTCCAGCAGCTCTGGATTGGACATAGCTTTGTATGTTAGGCAAAGATCACCTCTGAGTAGGCGATATGCGATGCAGTAAAGCTGGAGTTTTTTGAGATGGTCAGGATAGAGCAACTGTTTGAGGCTGGTAATCCTCACTGTGAAGTATTTCTGCGGCCTTTCCAGTTGTTGCAGATGTCTTGCGAGGTACATACCAAAAGGGGCATTGTATTCTATAATGGGTCTAATGATTGATGAGTAGAGGAGAAAAATTACCTCTTTTTTCCTGGATGAGAACCCTTTTGTGATGAGGTGTGCCATGTAGAAGGATTTTCTTACCACTGTGGTGATGTGATTATCAAAGGAGAGACTACTGTCTACTTTAACCCCAAGGTCTCTTATCACACTTTCAATGTTAAGTAGACTGCTGCCTATGTGGTAGTTCATGGGCACAGAGTTTTTACCAAAGGGGATGACAATGCATTTTTTGGCATTGAGCTTGGGGTCATGCCCCTGACACCAGACATCTGTCTCAGTGAGGCCCTTTTGTAGGATGTCCACATCGTTTGGGGATTCGATTATGGCTCCTAGTTTGCAGCCATCTGTGAACTTCATTAGCCAGAGACCTTCTGTGTTAGCCTGTACTTCAGAGAAGTAGATAGCAAACAGGAGACGACCCAGGACTGAACCCTGTGGTACTCCACTTGTCACTGGTTTGAGGTCAGATTTGGAGTCTGCAGCTTTCACGGTGTGGGTTCTGTCAGTGAGCCAGTTGGCAACGCATCTTGTGATGTAAGGATTTATACCCAGTTTAGTGAGTTTATCTATAATTCCAGAGTGGGGGACGGTGTTGAATGCCTTGGCGAGGTCAAGATGTGTGAACCTCCTTACCCTTGTCTACAGCTTTGGTGACTGTTTCAAAGAAATCTATCAGGTTTAGGAGACATGTTCTGCTTTTTACAAACCCGAACTGGGTACGGTCCAGAGTTTGGAGGTTACCAATGTCTTTGTTTATAAGTTCCATGATGATACGTTCAATTGCCTTGCAGACCAGGCTCACCAGACTTATAGGGAGATAGTTCCTGGGGTTCATGGTGGCTCGCCCTTTGTGGAGTGGGATAATTGTTTCTGTGCACCATTCAGTGGGCACAAACCCTGAAGTGAGGCTATGATTGAACATGGTACTTAGGTGGGGAGCCAGTTCGTTCAGGAGTTCGTGTAAAATGCAGCCTGGTATGTTGTTGGTCCCACGGATGCTGTGTTCTTGGCTTTAGAAAGTGCATTTTTTACCTGTGTAGTTGTGATTACAGGGACTCTGCATTCTTCTAGTATAAATATGGGCCCATTAAGGGGTGAGAGGGGGTAAAGTTAGCACTAAACCTGTCTGACATGATGTTGGCAATATCAGTTGGTTCTGTAAATTTCATGCCATTGTGCTGTAACTCAGAGCAGATCTGGGTGTTGCCATTGAGATTCTTGACATAGCTATAGAATGCTTTGTGGTTGTCCTTAGAATCAGTGGTGATGTTGTTTTCATAACTAGCAACCACAAAAATATCCAATGGCAACAGGACCCAGAGTCAGAGAAAATGTTAAAATCACAGCGTTTAATGTAAAATAAAAAACAAAAAGTCACAAATAATCCCAAGCGCTTTCGCCCGGTCACTACCAGGCTTGGAAAATGTTAAAATCACAGCATTTAATGTAAAATAAAAATAAAAAGTCACAAATAATCCCAAGCACTTTCGCCCGGTCACTACCAGGCTTTTTCAAGGAATGAATTCTTACATAGCCATGCCTTCAGAATAAATACTAAATTGTAAAGTCACATGACTTGTAATTAATCATTAAAAACACAGTTAGCATTATTAATTAAAATGTCAACTTGATGTAATTCATGAATAATGTCCAATATATAGTAATTATTAACATGTTTAAAAATAAAATCCATCATGATAACTATTAAAATAGTTCATTATAAATTTACCAAAGAATGTGTGAATATACCGGCCTCATAAAATTTTATACAAACAGAATCTACAATAATAATTTTGAACCTCATAAAAACATAAAATATAATTCGTAAATGTAAGTATATCTTTTAATTTAAAACTCCACCAACCCATCTGTTATAACTTGGCTTTCCTTAATTTCAAAACGCTTCCAATGTTTATATTTTCATTTAACCCCCGAGGTCTGACCGAATCTAACCTAAGCTGCCAGTAAAGCTCTCGATATTCCAATCAGGTCTCCCAGCTACCACCCCTTAACTCAGGTGTAACTTCCTCCAAAACCATGAATTTTAAATTCATGTTGGGGCAGGTTTGGAGATGCTTATAGAAAGCATTACTTTCTTTGCAATTGGCAACATCATAAAAATGCTCATGAACTCTTCTTCTTAAAGGTCTCTCCGTTTTCCCAACATAAAAACTGTGGCAGTGTGTACAGATACCCAGATATACCACCCCCTTTGTTCCACAATTAAAATATTGAGTCAATCTAAATGTGAATTTCCTATCAAATAACAGAGAAATAAAATATTCACCTTTGTTGGGCTCTGCTAATGTTATTAATCAGGATGAATACAGGGAAGGCTCTGAAGCAAAAATAATTTTATTCACACTTTTTCAATTAATTCTCACCAAGTAGAAAATATCATTCCCAAATATTGGCCCATACTCGCTATGCATGAAGATTTGAAATAAGTGGTAACTAAAGGTCCCCGTTTTATAAGAAAAAGAGGTACTAATCTAAAATAACTTTTTGAAAGGAAACAAAGCTTGAAATTATGTTCGAACAAATCAAAGTTAGGCACATAAGTGTGGTAGCTGTAAGCAGTGTAGTGCCATGATAAACCAGGATACAATTTACCTCCCCATTAGGAAATTCACATTTAGATCGACTCAATATTTTAATTGTGGAACAAAGGGGGTGGTATATCTGGGTATCTGTACACACTGCCACAGTTTTTATGTTGGGAAAATGGAGAGACCTTTAAGAAGAAGAGTTTATGAGAATTTTTATGATGTTGCCAATTCCAAAGAAAGTAATGCTTTGTATAAGCATCTCCAAACCTGCCCCAACATGAATTTAAAATTCATGGTTTGGGAGCAAGTTACACCTGAGTTAAGGGGTGGTAGCTGGGAGACCCGATTGGAATATCGAGAGCTTTACTGGCAGCTTAGGTTAGATTCAGTCAGACCTCCGGGGTTAAATGAAAATATAAACATTGGAAGCGTTTTGAAATTAAGGAAAGCCAGGTTATAACCAATGGGTTGGTGGAGTTTTAAATTAAAAGATATACTTACATTTACGAATTATATTTTATGTTTTTATGAGGTTCAAAATTATTATTGTAGATTCTGTTTGTATAAAATTTTATGAGGCCGGTATATTCACACATTCTTTGGTAAATTTATAATGAACAATTTTAATAGTTATCATGATGGATTTTATTTTTAAACATGCTAATAATTACTATATATTAGACATTATTCATGAATTACATCAAGTTGACATTTTAATTAATAATGCTAACTGTGTTTTTAATGATTAATTACAAGTCATGTGACTTTACAATTTAGTATTTATTCTGAAGGCATGGTTATGTAAGAATTCATTCCCTGAAAAGCCCTGGTAGTGACAGGGCGAAAGCGCTTGGGATTATTTGTGACTTTTTGTTTTTTATTTTACATTAAATGCTGTGATTTTAACAACATTTTCTCTGACTCTGGGTCCTGTTGCCATTGGATATTTTTGTGGTTGCTGGCTTATTTTTACTTGTGTTTTCATAACTAGCTTTGGAGGATTTTATGAGGGATCTCAGCTTCTTGCTGAGGCTGACTAGGGAGCTCCTCCAATTATGGGATTTTACTCTCTTTTACAACAGCTTCTTTCTTCTGCTGTAGAGTTTGTTTATGGCAGGGGACCACCAGATTGGATTCCTTTTTTTGGAGGATAGTGTCTTGGTTCTGTTAGGGATAGCTTAACCCATGCACTCGTGTAAGTGCTTATAGAGTGCATTTGTGTAGGATTTGGCAGTCGTGACTGTACTGTCCACCTGCATGGGTGTTGTGAAGTTTGCCACTTCTGTGTTAAGAAGCATGAAGTTGGCTTTGGAGAAATTTTTTATAGTGGTTTCCTTAATGGGGGGTAGGGGCGGGATGTGAATCTCTAGGGTGATTAGCTTATGGTTGGATCTGACAAACGAGGAGTTGACCTCAGGTGTGGAACACTGGTCACGCATGTTGATAATGACTAGGTCTAGGATATTGTTGCCACTGGTGGGGGGATATGGATAAGCTGATCCAGGGCATTGGAATTTATGAATTCCAGAAAACATTGAGCAAAGGAGTAGGTACATGAGTAGTTTTCCCAGTTAATGGTGGGGTAGTTGAAATCACCCATTATTAGGGTGTTTGGTTAGACCCTAATATTTTCCAGTATATCAAGAAAGGAGGAGTGGGAATCCTAGGGCATGGTGTGAGATCTGTAGCAGGCTACAATTTGGATTGCAGTTTTGCCCAGAGTTATTTGAACTTGGATAATCTTGGATGCATTATGCTGAGCAACTAGTCTGGAGATGTGGATATCCTTAATGAATATGGACACACCTCTGCCTTTACTGTTTCCATCCAGGTTAGATGGCCGAAAGGTGTGGTATGAATTGTAGCCTGGTAATGCAGGGGTGCTTTCTGGAGCCTTGAACCAGGTCTCAGTCACTGCACAGATATCGATGTTCTCAATTTTAAGGAGTGCCTTGAGTGAATGCATTTTGAGGTTTATACTTCTAGCATTGAGTAGCATTACCCTCAGTTTTTGCTTGCCTGTACCTGTTACGGTGGTGAATTTGTCATTTGACCCTTGCCTAAAAAAGGCACTATAGGGGTGGCAAGAGCCTTAGCCAGTATCCAGAATCCAGAATCCCAGGGGTGAGAGGTGGAGGCCATCTCTGGCAAAGCATTGTGGTCTATCGACCATGTCATCCCAGGCAGACAGATACTGGATCCCCTTTGAATGACACCAGAAGCTTAGCCAATTGTTGAAGTCAATCATTCTGTCCTTATACTGTGGTATCATTCTTGGCGAGGGCAGGATGCTGCTCAGGGCTAGGGTCATACCTGCCTGGGCTACAAGATCAGAGAGCTCTTCCATGTTTCTTTTCGTGTAGTCCAGGGAGGTGTGTCTCAGGTCATTCACACCAACATGGACAATGACAAAGTCATCTTTATACTTGTTGTGGAGTGCCCTGAGTACGTGCATTATGTGATGGATCCTGGTAAGTGACAGGCAGCTGACAGTAACCTTCTCCTTGTTTAGCCTGGTGAGAGGGACATTTGTGTGTCTAACTATAGAGTCACTGATCACTAGTGTGTTGGGTACTTTATTACGCCTTATGGGCAGTGGTTGAGTGGCACACTGAATTTGTGGGCTATGTGTACTTTGGGTTGTGTTGGAGGGTGGAGGTTGCTTGAGTTTCCGCTTTGGCGGTCTCTGATGCTTGGGCAATTATTATTGGGAGTCTCCGCGAATGTTTTTATGTTTCTATATGTGGGTTTTGGTGGTGTAGGATTAGTGGGACTATGTGTTGAGTGTGGTGTGGTGCGAGTGTTTACCTTCTCCTCTTGACTGTCTAGTCCAGTCTTGGTTGGAGAGAGCTTTGTTTCCGGTTTGGCTATATAAGTATTTATTTAAAAGTTTTGTCTTATAAGGATGTCTGTGATTTTTCTGTTTATTTTTTTGAATGTTTTATCAATGCTATCTTTAAGGACCTTCCCTACTGTTAAACCTAAATGATTATCCAAGATTAGTGGAGCTTTTCTCCCCGGGCCTCCACTGAAAATGGACATATATCCAGTTGGACTAGCCCGGTAAACAAATGTAAAATAAAAATAAATAAAATGTAAAATAAAATCAGGTGTTTCTTCCATTTCACCAGTTACCCATACCTCTTTGTTCCTCCCCGTGCTCTAGTAACTGTTGTCTTTTCTTTGTTACATGTTAGTCCTGAGCACTCCCCAAAGCTGGGATACCTTTAGCAGTCTTTGTAAGACTTCACCTACCTTTTCTGGCATCAGTTTATAAATCATCAGCAAGTAATCTAAACCAGGACCTTCTTGAAAAGGTACCTCTAGCTTCTCCCTGATTTGTAAGCATCTATATCATAACATCGTCAGCTTAGGTTGTCGAATCGAAAAACATCGACACCTAAGCATCAAAAGCTAACAATAGCGAATGACCACATCATTGAATTCTTTCCTTGGGAAAGAATTCGGGTGGCCGTCCGTAAACAAAATAAGCAAACACACCCAAACATAGTGGGGGGCTTTGCTCCCCACACCCCTCCTAACTAAATATACCAACTCCAAAATCACTCTACATTGGGGAAAGGGCAAATCCCCGATAACGGCCATGCAAATTTTTTCCCGAGGAACAAATTTGATGATGTGGCTGTTCGCTATTGTAAGCATTCAATGCTTAGGTGTCGATGATTAAGCATTCAACAACCTAAGCTGTTGACAATTCAGTAGGAACCCATTTGTAATGCAAATTAAAATGGACAGCCTTGTCTAAAGCACTATTTATGTTTATACTGCATGTTCCGTCATTACTACTTGCTAAACTTGTTGATTGGTCAATGTAACTAAGCTAAGAAATGGTAGCCAAAGTTTCTATTTTACAAGCTTCAAACAAGACTGTCAGCTGACTGTATCAAGTGATTTTTTTTTATGTCAAATAAAATACCACCACTTGAGTATTACCAGTTTCTCCTTTCCAGTTTAAAATACTGGCTAAAGCCCACCAGTTATCTATATTCTGCATGTTATGTATAAATCCAGACTAACATTTTTCAATCAGTTTAAGTACATTTGTATTTATTGCATTACTCTGTATTTTGCAAGAATTTTGATTTCTGTATTAATTAGTGAAATTGGCTTACAGTTTGTTGAATCTTTAAAGCTCTTTTCATTTTTTGAAGAACTGCTGCTCTAAACATTTTGATTAAATTTACATTTTTTTGTCTGCCTGCATATTAAATTGTTGAGCTAATAGATGACACAGCTATAAGTTTTGTCATTTACAGAATTCAGCAGGAAAACTATAAAGTCTTCCATTTTATTATTTTTTTTTATTTTTTAACTTCATTTTTTGCTTCTGCTGGAGTTATGTAGAATTTTAAGCATCTAATATATTCCTGATATAAACCTGTTTTAACAATTCCAGTGCATTTCTGAACATTCAAAACTTTAGCATTGTTATAAAAGTAGTCATTTTTTATTATTTTCTTTAATTTCTTGTTCTGAGAATATAATTTCACTTGTAGACTGAACATGGGATATTGGTATATTTATTTTCCTTATATCTACAAGCTGAACATTTTGTACCATTTTCTCCTTATTTTCACAAATGCAATTATTTCAGTTTTTTTTACTGTCAGATTATGTATTTTATTTTTATTTGCTCTTTCTTCTAATGTAACATCAGTTAAGTGTGGTGTCATCCATTTGTAAATCAGATTATGTTTTAGTGTATTTTCTTTTGGTTGTTTTATATTCTTTAGCTATTATTTTTGTTTTCATTGTAAGTTGTTTAGCAAGTCATCATATCAAACCTATATCTTCAGATTTTAATGTTCTCTTCTTTAGATTGTTTTAACATTTTTTTCTGATACCTTTTCTCCTCATTTTTCCATTGACAAAAAGCCCCAAAAATGGGATTTTTTTTATTTTACAAGTTATAATTCGTCACCAACTGAACAGTAGGGCTCCCCAGGTGACCTTTCCTATTTATCATCTACTTCTCTGAAGTAAAAGCTACTACCAAACACTTACGTCTGACTAGGTTTGCAGATGACTAAAAGCTGGGAGCAGTCATTGAAACCCCAAATGACATAGCCATCCTGCTAAATAACTGGTGTGAAAATCATGGATTGAATCTAAGTCCCAAAAATGCATTATTGTATCATTTGGGAAGTCATCTACCGCAGGATACTAGCACATCGACAAAGCGACCCTAAGAGCTGTTTGAGATTTGAGAACTTATGTGAATAGTGACCTAGCTTTCAACAAAATATGCCTATTGTCATATGAAAGTTCTTCTATTTAACACAGCTATAAACAAAGAAATTGTGTTTAGCTCTAACAATGTGATTGTCCCCCTTTACACAGCCCTTATTAAACCAACAATTGGAAAGCCCACAGAGATACCCTACTAAAAGGATACAAAACCTAAACAATATGTCCTACATGGACTGACTCAAAGTCCTGTCACTAGTCTGTGTATCGTACAGACTGCTAAGAGGTGACCAATGTCTGTCATACAAGGCATTCTATAACCCACTACTGATGGATTTACTGCACATCACCAAGTCAAATGGCACAAAACATATTTGGTCTGGGGATCTAAACATCTTCTGCACAACAACAGAATGGTTTAGGGAGAGAGTTATATTTCACAGAAGATACTGCTGCTCTGAAACAGACTCCCCAGCCACGTAAAATAAACCTCATCCTTGCCCATATTCAAGCTCAACTTGGATATATGGATGGGAAACAGAAAATGTACCTCAGATCTGGTCCCTGTACTACTAATAGACAGTGGCAGCTCCTAAATGCTTTATCCCATGCATTGGTTCCTCTAATTATCTATGTAATGAGTCCAGTCATTCTCATTACAAGTAATATATAATTGTCAACCACGGGATAGGTAAGGCCAATTTAAATCCAAATGGGATAAGTAAATTCAAGTGCTAAAAAGGAAAATTGCTAGGTTTAAAATGGCCCACAAGAGCAGTTTCCCTAGTACTTACCTATGAATTTATAATGGCATGATTTGAAATGGATTTTTCTTTTGCTGAAGGATAAAAGATCATACCCCGTTAAACATTTCTAACAAAGAACATGTCTTATTTACTATCCTATGTGATGCTATTTCTTGTAAATTGTTTTATCTGATCATTTTTTCCCTCCATTTACCCATGCATCCCCCTCATAACAACTATTCTTTAAGTACATCTACAACCTTTAAATGAGATTTTTGTTGCTAAGCTGCCTATCTAGATTTAGATTTAGGGTAAGTTTGACTCCAATTATTTGATTTACAGTTGAGTTACTGTATTTTTATTTATATGTTTACTTATTTTTGTATTCATTCTTGTTTGATTGTTTATATTCAATTTTAATGCAGGACTGTCTCTATTTGGTGAATAAATCTGTCCAATTTTTCAATAAGAACTGCTTTATACCAACTGTACTAGAAGTGGTGAATATAGTAACAGAAAAAAAACAAACAACTGGAAATGGGATCTTTAGAAAAGGGTGGGGGAAAATTACCTAAAAATGAAAATTGTCGGAATAATACATGCAAAATAACATTTTGGAGGAAGAATGAGGTTTAAAAGAAGGCAGGATTTGAATAAGCTGTGTAATATCTGACTGGCAATGACCGGATAGATTATAAGTCATGTATAATATTTGCAGTTAAATATATGTCAATATGGTTTGTTTTCATATATATAAATGTATGATCACCTATGCCATAAGTAATAATTTAATAAAGATATTTTTTGTTTAAATAAAAAATAACTTTTTTATCCTAACATAACATATGAGTTATCTCCCAACATTACTACCAACTGCTTTATCTCTGACTGCACATAGACTATCCATAAATAAAATAGCTATTACACTCTTATCCCCTCCAAATCTGCTATTTCTTCGTTCTGAAAATTGTATTCGATCAGCTTATCCTTACATTTTTCTTTCAGTTTTCTCTCTTGTAATAAAATAACTTGACGTTGCTCTCTCATAAATTTAATAAACAATATCATCACTGGAAAGTTTCCTAAATCCTTTGACAGAAAATTGAGAACAATATAAAGTATAATTTGAAATATTATCATTCAGCCACATAAAATAAACATTTTATCATGACCCCACTTACTTCTAATGAGAAAAGCACAAAGACACTCAAAGTCATTGAGGCCAGTTTATTGAGAGCAACATACAACATGTGTGTCATGAATGAAATTATCAGCATAAATACTAACATTTGATGAAACATTTCATTAACCATTATAAAACAGCCACTCAGAGGCCTTAGTAATCTGCACAGACCTCAAACAAGTCAGCATCACAGACAACCTTCACTGGTCAATCTATCGTATCCCTACAGATTGGCATATCTTCAGTGGCCCCCTCAGCAAAGCCTCAAGACTGAACAACTGCAACATTATTAACAGCTCACTCCCACATTCCTGCACCTTAGACTGGCCAAGGAAAGGAAAGGATTAATATGGGAGTGAAAGGTAATGATCTTTATGGTGCTGTGTCTAAGCTAATGGTGTACATTCCCGAACCATATGTAACACCCAGAAGACCAGAATGTCACAGCATCCTAATCAATGGCGGTGTAGGAAAAAATTAGTTTGTGGCACAAACTCTACTTATCCCATGAACCCACTTACTTTTAATGAGATAAATACAAGGATACTTAAATCCATTGTGACCAGTTTAGTGGGAACAACATGCAATATTTATATCATGAATGAAATAATCAGCAAACCTAGCAACACTTGATAATAACAACAAAAAACAGTATAAAGCAGCTATTCAGAGTCCTCAGTAATCCAAACAGATCTCAAACTGGGCAGTGTTACAGAGAGGCCACATCAATTAGTCTGCCTTATCTCTATTGAGTAGTACATATTCAGTGCCTTCTTAGAAAGCCTAACCACTGAAAAAGTGCAGCATTATTAATGGCCCTCCCACATTCTTGCACCTTAGTCTGGCCCAGGAAAGGACAAGATGATAAGAAAAGGGTGGAAAGCTGGGTAATTGCTGCCCACTAAGCTGCTGACCATGGCAGCCTTTTCCCTACTTTTTGGTCTTGTACACCTGTATTAACAAACCTCACAGGTAAAACAGCCTTTTAAAGGCATACAGAGACATCACAATAACTTCCAATCAAATGTTCATAGATAAGCTGAAAACACAACTTCTCTTAAGCCATTTATAATAAGTAATGAAATCATATGCAGCTCAATCTGTGACAAATGTATCATGAAGAAAAAAGCCAGAATGAAGTTGAACAGATCCCAACCAACACTGTGGAGGTGAATAACATCCTCTGTATATCATATCAGATCTTTACCTGTAAAATCATTTTCTTCAATAACCAAATGGGAAAAAGCCATAGCAACAATATGATTGACGAATTTGCATGTTGTTTCTAAGGCTAGCAAATTACAGGCCAATCAAGGTACAAAAGTTGAACAGGCTAGCAAAGTGCCATGGTACCATTGTTTGACCAATACTAAGTCTTTCAAAATCTTGTCCAAAAGTCTACTTTTAATAAACTTACTCATATTAATACAACTGAAATTAATAAATGTCACAGATGTGGTCTGTTGGCTGCCCAACAAACAGATGAATGGGCCAAAATTAAAAATTTGCATGGATCTACAACAGAATAACAAATATAAAAATGTGAGAAAAACATCCCCCTGAATGGGAAAAAAAACTAATATAACTCAAACCTGCTTTGGAAATTGTCTCCCCATTCTTTTGATTACATCCACTGACTGACCCTCTCTAACCGAGTCTTAAGTGCGACCTATGCAGGGAGAACAGGATGAGTAGCCAACACATAGGAGCAGGGGTCCTAGGTGACTAAGGCCTTATGTAGCATAAGGTCTTAATGCTTAGGTACTACAGGCATCCACTTTTGAAAGGCAGTGTCTAATCTGTCTAAAACAGCAGACATTTCACTTTCACATACTTGATGAGAAAGAAAACAAAGTGTAATGATCCAAAAGAAGTAGGTAGAGTAAGACTGAAGAGTTTCTATCCAATATTATCTGGTGGCAGTGGTAGTGCTGTGGTAGCGTTGTCACCTCACAGTAAGACGCTGTCTGGTTCGACTCTCAGTTAGAGCATCTTCTGCATGGAGACATGCGTGAATGGGCGTACCTTTGTTGAAGGTTGTGCATCAGGGCTGGCAACTCGGTACGTAAAAATCAACTGCCAATCATTAGCGGACCAGTGTTCCACTGTGGCGACCCCTAACCGGGAAAAGCCAAAAGTCACAACATTATCTGGTGGCCTGAACTTAGCAAGGGTGACCCCTGCCTACCTTAGTAATAGGTGCTAACCCTAACCCTTCTGCAACCCTAACCCTACACTTTACCTTTAAAAAATCCTTCCCGTAACACTGCTACTATTGAGATGAATTTGACTTGGGGGGAGGGGGAAGTATGACATTTGGGAAAGGAAATATTTTTCTTTCTTATTCTTTTGTAGGTTTGATAATTAAGGTATTTAGTAGTATGTACTTTTGAACTTGATGTCACTGTTTTATGTTTGACATTAAATACATTCAATAATACATAATGTAATTACACAGCATATATAGTTGTCTATCTATCTACACATACACACATATATATATATATATATATATAGATTCACTTTGAATCATCGAATGTTCAAAATGAACCAGAAAAGCAACAAAAAAATCACTAAAACTATGTTATGCACATCCCCAACTTTAATATTCCAACTCCAAGATCGCACTACAGTGAGGTAAGGGAAATCTCCTGTTTACCGCTATATGAGGTAGCGCTAAACGGGAGATTTCCCGTACCCTACCTGCAATGCCAACACTCAGATGGCAGACAGACACACAACATGTAGGGCACCTTGCTGCCCTGCATACACACCCAGCATTTCACAATCTTACTTACCTGGCACTACCACTTTAAGACTTCGATGTTCTGAACATTGATGTTCTGGTCTCGATGATCCGAACGTTGATGTTCTGAACATTCGATTATTTAAAAATAAATAAATAAATATATATATATATATATATATATATATATATATATATATATATATATGAGTCCCCTTCTGTCGATCAAACGTTTACAAGTTTGAACCACATATTGAACTTGTAAAAGTCCAATTGGACTGAATGGAGATCTCCATACAGAGTGGAAAGGGAAGATTTTCCACTTCCGCAATGTAGTGCAATCTCAGAATTGGTATATTTAAGTAAGGGGGTGTGGTGAGTGCAGGGAGGCATAACCCGCCTGCTATAGACATTTAGTTTTGTGTTTTATTGTTTTTTGTGTTTCTACTTCAGTGTTCAAACTTTTACGAATTCGAATATATGATCTCGGCCATATGTGGATCGAACTTGTAAACGTTTGATCGACTGAAGTAGATATATATATATATATATATATATATATATATATATATATATATATATGGATTCACTTCATAACACTGAAAGCTCAAAACACTGAAACTCAAAACACTGAAACCAAAACACTGAAACTTCAAAATCTTGAAAACTCAAAACACTGAAAACACATATCATACATATACTGAGTTTAAACAACATAAATCATAGCACTGTCCACCAAGTGTAAGCAGGGGTGCAAGCCCACCTGCACCCCCCCCACACCCACTGCTACTTATATATATCAACTCCAAGATTGCACTTCACTACAGTACATGGGGGGTGCAGGGGGGCTTGCCCCCCTGCTTACACTTGGTGGAAAGTGCTATGATTTATGTTGTTTAAACTCAGTATATGTATGATATGTGTTTTCAGTGTTTTGAGTTTTCAGTGTTTTGAAGTTTCAGTGTTTTGGTATTCTATATTATGAATATTTTTCATTTTCAGTGTTTTGAGTTTTCAGTGTTATGAAGTGAGTGAATCCATATAAATATATATATATATATATAAGAGAAACCACTACCCCCAGGGCAAGAACTGAAGAGCAAGCAGCAATATGCTCAAACAATCAAAACTTCCAAGGTATATATACACTCAAAGGTGGCGTCTGTAAGCATACACCAATCTGCAACAGTTGAATATATTTGTTCAAGGATGACACCCAATTATCAACCTAGTATGCGACTTCTCAGTTCACATAGAGCCACTAAGCATAGCTTCCAGTGATATGTATTTCATATTACAGCCATAGAATCTGGAGAAAAATTAAAGCAAGAACTGTCTCTACCGTACAACAGGAACTTCCAAAGCAAAAAGCACATCTGCTTCAAGGATATTCGCTGATAAATCCACAAAAAGTCGATTACACCATTCGGTTCTAATCAAGAAAACAGTTTAATAGTGAGCGCTTTCACGGCTATCAGAAGCCGCTTCTTCAGACAAACAAAGTTGCGCCGATAAGGCGCAGAATTTATACATAATCTGACAGACATGGAGGTCTCCTCCCACAAAGATCTAAACAAATCTTTAAAGTGCTAGTGCCACATTCTTCAACATCGAGGCTGCAAGAATGCTTCGTTAAATAAAAACTTTATAAGCTAAAAACTTTAAACTTTTGCATACCCTATTAAAGGTGTATTAAGCTCGCAAGGTTATGCGACAAAAGTAGTAGACACAGTCGTCTACATTCAAGTATCTAAATACATAAATTGCATATAACTGCAACATTGTTCGAATCAAGCATGGGGACAAGTATAAATGGCAAAGTATTACGCGTCAACCTCACTGCTAAAAATATATTCTTATGTATATGTCACAGTGAAATATATTAACCACAATAGAGTACGTTAGCCTATACTACAATCAATAAAAACATTAAAACCATTAAAAACATTAAAAACTCATAGAAAGCCATAGTTCAATATAAACAAACAGACGGATAAATGCATACGTAAAGTCCGTCAAACTCGCTGCTGAAAAAGTGTGCTTATCACTATAAAAATGATACTGTTATGAACTACAAAGTTATAAGCGGCTATGATGGTTACTGCAAGAATACTAATACACCATGTCATCTCAATTAATACGCATGCATAAATATTGACATATTAAAAATACATTAAAAATACCTAGGGCCAAAATTAGACTAATATTAATACATAGAAGCTCTTAATAGACCTTTGAGAGCTCACGATGTCAATTCACAACAAGGTATAGGCAACAATGTTACCTAAAACTATATGTGCAGAAATATCTACATGTCAAAATCCAAAAAAACTAATGTGGACTACAGTACTAAGTACACCTGTGACCCACTAGTCACTATGAATTTACCTAAACAATTAATACTGCATTAGCAAAATGGTAGATATAACTGGTACAAATAAAGGCTTCTAACAAGTAGAAATTGAGTCTAAAGGGTATAACTATATAAACATGTTTATAAAAACTAACTCGATATAAAAATAAGTCTAAAAACGTATATAAAATGTATGTGCGTATATGCCCTTGTCTAATAAATTCATGTAGAGAGGAAATAAATCCTTCTATATGTCATAAGCACATAAAATGTAAATTAATCGATATATAATATAGTATAAAAGTAAAAAATAGTGTTGTGTATCAAAAAGTATATTATATCTGAATGTGATTAGCAGCATGTATCCTTCTATATGTCATAAGCACATAAAATATAAGTTTATCATATATATAATATAATATAAAGTAAAAAATATAGTAAAAAATATAAAAATATGTAGTGATGTGTATCAAAAAAGTATATTATATCTGAGTGTGATTAGCAGCATGTGTACCTGGTAGTATCCTCCATAGATGAGAAGGGTTGGTGAGTGTAGAGGCAAAAACTAAAGCAGAATGTTCAAATACGGACTTTAACAACTAGGGTACATATAAACTAAGAACTAGCAATGACCAGATAAAAACTTATATGTACTAAAGCCAATAAAACACAAGGTGACCTTAGAAATCATCCTCCTGCGGGACTAACCTTCTCCTAACCGAGTAATAGTATTTTTTTAAAATAAGCATTGAAATTACTAATTTCTAATTAAAGGTGATTGTAATATTGAATAGACCGTCAAATTATCTCAACGGTCTCCCCTTTAAATGTGGTTTTATTGACAATACTTCATTAAGACCCTTTTCCCTATGCGCAGCTAACCTGCACATCCATTTTAATTCAGCTTGCTCAGTGAGATTGGTTATATCACCTAGTCTTATGCTGGGTTCCACTATTTGGAGAACTTGATATAGGAATGTGTGCATTGGACCTTCTCTAAGTGTGTGCTTTGCCAAGGCACTATATTCCTGTTCTCTGACCAAACAATAGTTATGGTCACGTATCCTTTCTCGGAGAGTTCTGTTCGTTTTGCCCACATAAAACGAGAAACATGCAACACAATGGGCTATATATACAACATTTCTGGTATTGCAGTCACTGCTACAATTAATAGTCCACAAATGACCAGAAACTGGGTGCCTATAGTAGTGTGATTCATCTATGAATCTACATTGCTGGCATCTCCCACATTTGCTGGTTCTCTCGAAACCTGTTCTCTCATGTGTGGTAGCACTTTTCGTACCACATAACAGTCTCTTGAGATTTACCATGTTGCTGAAAGTAAAATTAGGAGTAGGGCCTACTATTTCCATGATGTTACTTTCTGCAGTGAGAATATTCCAATTCTTCTGTATTATAGACTGAAGTTGATAGGTACCCTGGCCATATGGTACAACAAAGCCCAATGGTCTATAGTCACATTGTTGACCAGATTTATCTGTATTACTTCTACCGCCAAGTAGATACGGTTTGGCTCTGTTCTCCCTGAGTTCTTCCATCTCTCCATATACCTTCTGAATCTCCTTGTGTGTATAAGCACGTGCCTTTAATCCCTCATCCAATTCATTTAATCCCATGTGATAGTCACCTTCTTTTGTTGATAACCTCGAGATCCTCATGGCCTGGCCCTTAATAATGTTCTTGAAGATATATGGGGGATGCATGCTGTCCCTGTGAAGAAATGATGGTTTATAACAGGCTTTCCGGTGTATTTTGGTATTAATCGAATCTTCTCCTTTGAAGAGAGTTACATCCAGGAAATCAATACTGCTTACATCATAACTCATAGTAAACTTCAAGAAAGAACTACTAGAGTTCAAATCTTGGTGGAATGCCCGTAGCTGTTCAATATTGCCTTTCCATAGGAAGAGGAGGTCATCCACAAACCTTCTGTAGAATAAGATGTTAGAATTTTCTACAACATTGGCCTCCTCGAAGGTCGCCATGACCAAATTGGCATAGCTGTTAGCACAGCTAGTGCCTATGGCGACCCCTTTTACCTGCTTGTAACATGTTCTTTTAAATAAAAAGATGTTGTTTTCGAGGACTGTTTCCATGAGTAACAATAGTAACTCAATTCTCCTCTCATCCAGATCAGAATGTTTCTTAAGATATAGATGCAGCATTCGAAGGCCCTCATCATTCGGGATGCACGTGAATAATGAAGTTACATCCATAGTCACAAAAATTATGGAATCAATCATTCCCTTCTCATGGATAGAAACTGTTGTATAAAGCTCTCTGAGTAGATGCTCCGTATCTTGAAGGATGTATGCTGACTTCCGTAAAAATTCTTTCAATTCATGGTCTAAAAACATTGAAAGTGGCTCAGTGAGCCAACCAGCTCCTGCCACTATAGGTCTAAGGGGAGGTCGCATGGGGTTCTTATGGATTTTGGGTAACCCCGAGATGGTAGGTATGACAGGATGGTCAACAATTAAGAAGAGATGGAGATCTTCATTTAAGTGCCCCATGGCCTTACAATCTTGTAATGTCCTAGAGATTCTCTCCTGCATATTATTAACTATGTCTGCCGGGACTTGTTCATATGCCGCATCACTCAGCATATTCAGCATTTCTGCTTCATAGTAGGAGGAATCAAGAACCAATACAGGGCCTCCTTTGTCCGCCGGACGTATTGTTATATGGCTATTGTTTTTAAGGCCGTTTAATGCTTCAACCTGCATCTTGGTTAGGTTTTCAGTCAAATTGGAATCATGTGACTGCTGCATACCATAGATGTCCTTTTCTACGGCTTTCACAAATATATCCAAATTAGGATTAAACGGTGGTGTATAAACGCTTCTTCTCTTGAATCGCATAGGTTCATTCTTATTGGAATCCTGATATATCAATTTCAACCCAACATTTCTTGCAAAGGATCTTAGGGCTAAAATGTATTGACTAGGATCTATTTTAGAAGTAGGTATAAATGACATACCTTTCTCCAGAACTTCTGTTTCTGCATCTGATAGCACATGGCTAGATATATTATAAATCAGACTGTTTGACCCCAGAGATTCTGAAGGGTCTGTTGTGAGCTTGATGGAGGGGGTACATCCTTCTTTTTGGCCCCCCGAAGATTGTCGCTCTCTAACGACCTCTTTCGATTTAATCGAATAGGAAAAGGGGCCTCCGTAGGGTTGTGTAATTCCACCCTGTCAAGCTGTATTTTCCTTCTGACCGTCCCCGCTAAGGAGGTATTAGCTGGTACTTCCTTCTGATTGGCATTGTTAACATTGTCTATTGTATTGCCACATGGTGTAGTATAAACTGAAGTAACCACATCCTCCGTGGGTGATTGCAAAACATCCAATGTTGTCGCTGCGTGATCCTCTAGGGCAGGAGGAGCCATAGCTGAAGTAGAATTGGGTGGAGGTACTACTACAACAGTAGAACCAGCATGTTCACTGCCACCAATGTCATCGATGCCACTACCAGAATTGGTACCACTGCCAACATTGGATGTATTGGCATTGGACGAAGTATAGCTATGTCTATGCATTGGCCTGTTGTTACCAGGAGTATCTCTTATATGTGTGGTCCTGCCATGGATATTACCAGGTCTTCTATTCATCTCCTGGTCATTCCTACTATCAGGTTGCGTGCGAGGCCAAACAAAAACATGTTGTTCGGAGAAATCCTTGATATCCCTGCTCAACTTCTTCCTCTTATTATTGAGTAAATTGGCTTCATACCGACCCACCCTATCAAGCAGTTCATGCATATATAGTTCAGTCGCATTGTCTCCTATGATATTATTCAGGCGCTGGTGCAACTTATCCATGCTCTTTTTACACTCTTCCTCAATAGGGAGAAAAAAGTCAATAAGGAGTCTGATATATGCCCGGCTGGCATCCAAATTAATTTGTTGCCACCTTTGTAATAATCCTGGATAGAGATTCCCATAGGTCGGCATATTGAGGATCCTTAGACCCCTGGGTATAACACCTTTAGTTAGACATGCCTCCATATGGTATCTTTGTGTTTGTAAGCGTTTAAATCTGTATATATCGTTGTCAATGTCTCTCTTGATGTTTTTAACAAGTATTTCATCCTTAATTTCATTCTCATTGTTCATATTAGGTATATGACCATCAAAGTCTACCAGTGGATTATGAGTATCTTTCATTAAATCTCGTATGTGAATTCTTTTTTGAGGCATTAAACCTGTAATCGAGTTCTCACCCATAGCTCCTTGCATATTGAGTATGTAAAAGAAGCCTCCAAAAGCTGTACAGCAAAGTATAAGAGAAACCACTACCCCCAGGGCGAGAACTGAAGAGCAAGCAGCAATATGCTCAAACAATCAAAACTTCAAGGTATATATACACTCAAAGGTGGCGTCTGTAAGCATACACCAATCTGCAACAGTTGAATATATTTGTTTAAGGATGACACCCAATTATCAACCTAGTATGCGACTTCTCAGTTCACATAGAGCCACTAAGCATAGCTTCCAGTGATATGTATTTCATATTACAGCCATAGAATCTGGAGAAAAATTAAAGCAAGAACTGTCTCTACCGTGCAACGGGAACTTCCAAAGCAAAGAGCACATCTGCTTCAAGAATATTCGCTGATAAATCCACAAAAGTTCGATTACACCATTCGGTTTTAATCAAGAGAACAGTTTAATAGTGAGCGCTTTCACGGCTATCAGAAGCCGCTTCTTCAGACAAACAAAGTTGCGCCGATAAGGCGCAGAATTTATACATAATCTGACAGACATGGAGGTCTCCTCCCACAAAGATCTAAACAAATATTTAAAGTGCTGATGCTGCATTCTTCAACATCGGGGCTGCAAGAATGCTTCGTTAAATAAAAACTTTATAAGCTAAAAACTTTAAACTTTTGCATACCCTATTAAAGATGTATTAAACTCGCAAGGTTATGCGACAAAGATAGTAAACACAGTCGTCTACATTCAAGTATCTAAATACATAAATTGCATATAATTGCAGCATTATTCGGATTAAGCATGGGGACAAGTATAAAAGGCAAAATATTATGCGTCAACCTCACTGCTAAAGATATATCCTTGTGTATATATCACAATAAAATACATTAACCACAATAAAATATATTAGCCTACACTACAGTCATTAAAAACATTAAAACCATTGAAAATGTTAAAAACTCATAGAAAGCCATAATTCAATATAAACAAACAGACGGATAAATGCATTCGTAAAATCCGTCAAACTCGCTACTGAAAAAATATGCTTATCACTAAGAAAATAATGCTGTTATGAACTACAAGGTTATAAACGGCTGTGATAGTTACTGCAAAAATACTTATCCAAGATGTCATATCAATCAATACGCATGCATGGATGTTGACATATTAAAAATACATTGGAAATACCTAGAGCCAAAATTAGACTAATGCTAATACACACAAGCTCTTATAAAGCCTTTGAGAACTCAGAATGTGAATCCACAACAAGTTACAGGCGAGAATATTACCTAAAACTATATGTACAGAAAATCTGCATATCAAGAATCCTAAAAAGCTAATATGGACTGCAGTACAAAGTACACCTGTGACCCGCTAGTCACTGTGAATTTACCTAAACAATTAATATTGCATTAACAAAGAGGTAGGTATATCTGCTACAAATAAAGGCTTCTAACAATTAGAAATAAAAACTAAAGGGTATAACTATATAAACATGTTTATAAAAACTAACTCGATATAAAAATAAGTCTAAAAACATATATAAAATGTATGTGCGTATATGCCCTTGTCTAATAAATTCATGTAGAGAGGAAATAAATCCTTCTATATGTCATAAGCACATAAAATGTAAATTAATCGTATATATAATATAGTATAAAAGTAAAAAATAGTGTTGTGTATCAAAAAGTATATTATATCTGAATGTGATTAGCAGCATGTATCCTTCTATATGTCATAAGCACATAAAATATAAGTTTATCATATATATAATATAATATAAAGTAAAAAATATATAGTAAAAAATATAAAAATATGTAGTGATGTGTATCAAAAAAGTATATTATATCTGAGTGTGATTAGCAGCATGTGTACCTGGTAGTATCCTCCATAGATGAGAAGGGTTGGTGAGTGTAGAGGCAAAAACTAAAGCAGAATGTTCAAATACAGACTTTAACAACTAGGGTACATATAAACTAAGAACTAGCAATGACCAGATAAAAACTTATATGTACTAAAGCCAATAAAACACAAGGTGACCTTAGAAATCATCCTCCTGCGGGACTAACCTTCTCCTAACCGAGTAATAGTATTTTTTTAAAATAAGCATTGAAATTACTAATTTCTAATTAAAGGTGATTGTAATATTGAATAGACCGTCAAATTATCTCAACGGTCTCCCCTTTAAATGTGGTTTTATTGACAATACTTCATTAAGACCCTTTTCCCTATGCGCAGCTAACCTGCACATCCATTTTAATTCAGCTTGCTCAGTGAGATTGGTTATATCACCTAGTCTTATGCTGGGTTCCACTATTTGGAGAACTTGATATAGGAATGTGTGCATTGGACCTTCTCTAAGTGTGTGCTTTGCCAAGGCACTATATTCCTGTTCTCTGACCAAACAATAGTTATGGTCACGTATCCTTTCTCGGAGAGTTCTGTTCGTTTTGCCCACATAAAACGAGAAACATGCAACACAATGGGCTATATATACAACATTTCTGGTATTTAATGTTTTTATTGATTGTAGTATAGGCTAATATACTCTATTGTGGTTAATATATTTCACTGTGACATATACATAAGAATATATTTTTAGCAGTGAGGTTGACGCGTAATACTTTGCCATTTATACTTGTCCCCATGCTTGATTCGAACAATGTTGCAGTTGTATGCAATTTATGTATGTGGTTACTTGAATGTAGAAGACTGTGTCTACTATTTTTGTCGCATAATTTTGCGAGTTTAATACATTTTTAATAGGGTATGCAACAGCTTAAAGTTTTTAGCTTATAAAGTTTTTATTTAACGAAGCATTCTTGCAGCCTCGATGTTGAAGAATGTGGCACTAGCACTTTAAAGATTTGTTTAGATCTTTGTGGGAGGAGACCTCCATGTCTGTCAGATTATGTATAAATTCTGCGCCTTATCGGCGCAACTTTGTTTGTCTGAAGAAGCGGCTTCTGATAGCCGTGAAAGCGCTCACTATTAAACTGTTTTCTTGATTAGAACCGAATGGTGTAATCGACTTTTTGTGGATTTATCAGCGAACATCCCTGAAGCAGTTGTGCTCTTGTTTTGGACTTGGAAGTTCCTGTTGTACGGTAGAGACAGTTCTTGCTTTAATTTTTCTCCAGATTCTATGGCTGTAATATGAAATACATATCACTGGAAGCTATGCTTAGTGGCTCTATGTGAACTGAGAAGTCGCATACTAGGTTGATAATTGGGTGTCATCCTTGAACAAATATATTCAACTGTTGCAGATTGGTGTATGCTTACAGACGCCACCTTTGAGTGTATATATATCTTGGAAGTTTTGATTGTTTGAGCATATTGCTGCTTGCTCTTCAGTTCTCGCCCTGGGGGTAGTGGTTTCTCTTAAACTTTGCTGTACAGCTTTTGGAGGCTTCTTTTACATACTCAATATGCAAGGAGCTATGGGTGAGAACTCGATTACAGGTTTAATGCCTCAAAAAAGAATTCACATACGAGATTTAATGAAAGATACTCATAATCCACTGGTAGACTTTGATGGTCATATACCTAATATGAACAATGAGAATGAAATTAAGGATGAAATACTTGTTAAAAACATCAAGAGAGACATTGACAACGATATATACAGATTTAAACGCTTACAAACACAAAGATACCATATGGAGGCATGTCTAACTAAAGGTGTTATACCCAGGGGTCTAAGGATCCTCAATATGCCGACCTATGGGAATCTCTATCCAGGATTATTACAAAGGTGGCAACAAATTAATTTGGATGCCAGCCGGGCATATATCAGACTCCTTATTGACTTTTTTCTCCCTATTGAGGAAGAGTGTAAAAAGAGCATGGATAATTTGCACCAGCGCCTGAACAATATCATAGGAGAGAATGCGACTGAATTATATATGCATGAACTGCTTGATAGGGTGGGTCGATATGAAGCCAATTTACTCAATAATAAAAGGAAGAAGTTGAGCAGGGATATCAAGGACTTCTCCGAACAACATGTTTTTGTTTGGCCTCGCACGCAACCTGATAGTAGGAATGACCAGGAGATGAATAGAAGACCTGGCAATACCCATGGCAGGACCGCACAAACAAGAGATACTCCTGGCAACAACAGGCCTATGCATAGACATAGCTATGCTTTGTCCAATGTCAATATTCCCAAAGTTGGCAGTAATACCAATTCTGGCAGTGGCATTAATAACACTGGTGGTAGCGAACATGCTGGGTCTACTGTTGTAGTAGCACCTCCACCCATCTCTACTTCAGCTATGGCTCCTCCTCTCCTAGAGGATCACGTAGTGACAACATTGGATGTTCTGCAATCACCCACGGAGGATGTGGTCACCTCAGTTTATACTACACCATGTGGCAATACAATAGACAATGTTAACAATGCCAACCAGGAGGAAGTACCAGTTACTACCTCCCTAGCGGGGACGGTCAGAAGGAAAATACAGCTTGACAGGGTGGAATTACACAACCCGACGGAGGCCCCTTTTCCTATTCGATTGAATCGAAAGAGGTTGTTAGAGAGCGACAATCTTCGGGGGGCCAAGAAGAAGGATGTACCCCCTCCACCGAACTCACAACAGACCCTTCAGAATTTCTGGGGTCAAACAGTCTGATTTACAATATATCAAGCCATGTGCTATCAGATGCAGAAAGAGAAGTTCTGGAGAAAGGTATGTCATTTATACCTACTTCTAAAATAGATCCTAGTCAATACATCTTAGCCCTAAGATCCTTTGCAAGAAATGTTGGATTGAAATTGATATACCAGGATTCCAATAAGAATGAACCTATGCGATTCAAGAGAAGAAGTGTCTATACACCACCGTTTAATCCTAATTTGGATATATTTGTGAAAGCCGTAGAAAAGGACATCTATGGTATGCAGCAATCACATGATTCCATTTTGACTGAAAACCTAACCAAGATGCAGGTTGAAGCATTAAACGGCCTTAAAAACAACTGCCATATAACAATACGTCCGGCGGACAAAGGAGGCCCTGTAGTGGTTCTTGATTCCTCCTACTATGAAGCAGAAATGCTGAATATGCTGAGTGATGCGGCATATGAACAAGTCCCGGCAGACATAGTTAATAACATGCGGGAGAGAATCTCCAGGACATTACTAGATTGTAAGGCCATGGGGCACTTAAATGAAGATCTCCATCTCTTCTTAGTTGTTGACTATCCCGTCATACCCACCATCTCGGGGTTACCGAAAATCCATAAGAACCCCATGCGACCTCCCCTTAGACCCATAGTGGCAGGAGCTGGTTGGCTCACCGAGCCACTTTCAATGTTTTTGGACCATGAATTGAAGGAATCTTTACAGAAGTCAATATACATCCTTCAAGACACAGAGCATCTACTCAGAGAGCTTTATACAACAGTTTCTATCCATGAGAAGGGAATGATTGATTCCATAATTTTTGTGACTATGGATGTAACTTCATTATTCACGTGCATCCCGAATGATGAGGGCCTTCGAATGCTGCATCTATATCTTAAGAAACATTCTGGTCTGGATGAGAGGAGAATTGAGCTACTTTTGTTACTCATGGAAACAGTCCTCGAAAATAACATCTTTTTGTTTAAAAGAGCTTGTTATAAGCAGGTCAAAGGGGTCGCCATGGGCACTAGCTGTGCCAACAGCTATGCCAACTTGGTCATGGCGACCTTCGAGGAGGCCAATGTTGTAGACAATTCTAACATCTTATTCTACAGAAGGTTCGTGGATGACCTCCTCTTCCTATGGAAAGGCAATATTGAACAGTTACAAGCATTTCACCAAGATTTGAACTCTAGTAGCTCTTTCTTGAAGTTCACTATGAATTATGATGTAAGCAGTATTGATTTCCTGGATGTAACTCTCTTCAAAGGAGAAGATTCGATCAATACCAAAATACACCGGAAAGCCTGTTATAAACCATCATTTCTTCACAGGGATAGTATGCATCCCCCATACATCTTCAAGAACATTATTAAGGGCCAGGCCATGAGGATATCGAGGTTATCCACAAAAGAAGGTGACTATCACATGGGACTAAATGAATTGGGCGAGGGATTAGAGGCACGTGCTTATACACACAAGGAGATTCAGAAGGTGTATGGAGAGATGGAAGAACTCAGGGAGAACAGAGCCAAACCGTATTTACTTGGTGGTAGAAGTAATACAGATAAATCTGGTCAACAATGTGATTATAGACCATTGGGCTTTGTTGTACCATATGGCCAGGGTACCTATCAACTTCAGTCTATAATACAGAAGAATTGGAATATTCTCACTGCAGAAAGTAACATCATGGAAATAGTAGGCCCTACTCCTAATTTTACTTTCAGCAACATGGTAAATCTCAAGAGACTGTTATGTGGTACGAAAAGTGCTACCACACATGAGAGAACAGGTTTCGAGAGAACCAGCAAATGTGGGAGATGCCAGCAATGTAGATTCATAGATGAATCACACTACTATAGGCACCCAGTTTCTGGTCATTTGTGGACTATTAATTGTAGCAGTGACTGCAATACCAGAAATGTTGTATATATAGCCCATTGTGTTGCATGTTTCTCGTTTTATGTGGGCAAAACGAACAGAACTCTCCGAGAAAGGATACGTGACCATAACTACTGTTTGGCTAGAAAGGAGGAATATAGTGCCTTGGCAAAACACACACTTAGAGAAGGTCCAATGCACACATTCCTGTATCAAGTTCTCCAAACAGTGGAACCCACCATAAGACTAGGCGATACAACCAATCTTACTGAGCAAGCTGAATTAAAATGGATGTGCAGGTTAGCTGCCCATAGGGAGAAGGGTCTAAATGAAGTACTGTCAATAAAACCGCATTTAAAGGGGAGACCATTGAGATAATTTGACGATCTGTCTATTATTACAATCACCTTAAATTAGAAATTAGTAATTTCAATGCTTATTTTAAAAAAATACTATTACTCGGTTAGGAGAAGGTTAGTCCAAGAGGAGGATGATTTCTAAGGTCACCTTGTGCTCTATTGGCTTCAGTATATATAAGTTTTTATCTGGTTATTGCTAGTTCTTAGTTTATATGTACCCTAGTTGTTAAAGTCCGTATTTGAACATTCTGCTTTAGTTTTGGCCTCTACACTCACCAACCCTTCTCAGCTATGGAGGCTACTACCAGGTACATATGCTGCTAATCACACTCAGCTATAATATACTTTTTGATACACATCACTACATATTTTTATTTTTTACTATATATTTTTTACTTTATATTATATTATATATATGATAAACTTATATTTTATGTGCTTATGACATATAGAAGGATACATGCTGCTAATCACATTCAGATATAATATACTTTTTGATACACAACACTATTTTTTACTTTTATACTATATTATATATACGATTAATTTACATTTTATGTGCTTATGACATATAGAAGGATTTATTTCCTCTCTACATGAATTTATTAGACAAGTGCATACGCGTATATACATTTTATATATATTTTTTAGACTTATCTTTGTATTGAGTTAGTCTTTTATAAATATGTTTATATAGTTATACCCTTTAGTTTTTATTTCTAATTGTTAGAAGCCTTTATTTGTAGCAGATATACCTACCTCTTTGTTAATGCAATATTAATTGTTTAGGTAAATTCACAGTGACTAGCGGGTCACAGGTGTACTTTGTACTGCAGTCCATATTAGCTTTTTAGGATTCTTGATATGCAGATTTTCTGTACATATAGTTTTAGGTAATATTCTCGCCTGTAACTTGTTGTGGATTCACATTCTGAGTTCTCAAAGGCTTTATAAGAGCTTGTGTGTATTAGCATTAGTCTAATTTTGGCTCTAGGTATTTCCAATGTATTTTTAATATGTCAACATCCATGCATGCGTATTGATTGATATGACATCTTGGATAAGTATTTTTGCAGTAACTATCACAGCCATTTATAACCTTGTAGTTCATAACAGCATTATTTTCTTAGTGATAAGCATATTTTTTCAGTAGCGAGTTTGACGGATTTTACGAATGCATTTATCCGTCTGTTTGTTTATATTGAATTATGGCTATCTATGAGTTTTTAACATTTTCAATGGTTTTAATGTTTTTATTGATTGTAGTATAGGCTAATATACTCTATTGTGGTTAATATATTTCACTGTGACATATACATAAGAATATATTTTTAGCAGTGAGGTTGACGCGTAATACTTTGCCATTTATACTTGTCCCCATGCTTGATTCGAACAATGTTGCAGTTGTATGCAATTTATGTATGTGGTTACTTGAATGTAGAAGACTGTGTCTACTATTTTTGTCGCATAATTTTGCGAGTTTAATACATTTTTAATAGGGTATGCAACAGCTTAAAGTTTTTAGCTTATAAAGTTTTTATTTAACGAAGCATTCTTGCAGCCTCGATATTGAAGAATGTGGCACTAGCACTTTAAAGATTTGTTTAGATCTTTGTGGGAGGAGACCTCCATGTCTGTCAGATTATGTATAAATTCTGCCTTATCGGCGCAACTTTGTTTGTCTGAAGAAGCGGCTTCTGATAGCCGTGAAAGCGCTCACTATTAAATTGTTCTCTTGATTAAAACCGAATGGTGTAATCGATTTTCTCTGGATTTATCAGCGAGTATCCTTGAAGCAGATGTGCTCTTTGCTTAGGAAGTTCCTGTTATGCGGTAGAGACAGTTCTTGCTTTAATTTTTCTCCAGATTCTATGGCTGTAATATGAAATACATATCACTAGAAGCTATGCTTAGTGGCTCTATGTGAACTGAGAAGTCGCATACTAGGTTGATAATTGGGTGTCATCCTTAAACAAATATATTCAACTGTTGCAGATTGGTGTATGCTTACAGACGCCACCTTTGAGTGTATATATACCTTGAAGTTTTGATTGTTTGAGCATATTGCTGCTTGCTCTTCAGTTCTCGCCCTGGGGGTAGTGGTTTCTCTTATACTTTGCTGCACAGCTTTTGGAGGCTTCTTTTATATATATATATATATATATATATATATATATATATATATATATATATATATATAGATACCTAGATACACAGATGTAGATATTTGTATATATATATATCTATATCTATATATATATGTATATATATATATATATATATATATATATATATATATATATATATATCGATACAGATATATGATAAAATTCCTCTGGGTGCTCCAGTTTCCTCCCTCATCACAAATACATATATCTGGAGTGTTTCTCCCTGGGCCTCTGCTGAAAATTGGCTTTGTTCCAAGTCAGACTTTCCTGGTAAATAAATGTTAAATAAAAATAATTAAGTTAATTTACTATTAGGAAATGCTGAGTTATGTCACATTCTGCAGTATGGCTATAGATTAGGCTTTATTATTCTTCACAGGCAGATTCAATAAATCCTACATGGTTTGCTAACACTGTGTGCATATCACGCAGCAAAGCTCAGATGATAGCGTAGTGTTTTGTATTAACTAAGCAGCTTTACACAGTGTGTAGAGCTGCACAACCAAGGTAAACACTGTGGCATGCTAATTACAGCAGAAGCAGCTGAATTGTTTGCTAATCAACCAATCCAAATTGGAGGAGCTATCTAACAAGCTATAAAGCAACTGTGTAGACTCAGTGCTGGTTTTCCCTGTGAATTCCCAAACCTACTGAAATACAGCCATACACAGAAAGAATGTTATTGGCTGATGTTGCTTTAATTCATGTGTGCTGCTGCTGCTGCTAATAGACCAAGGCCAAGAAGGAGAAGCATTTCAGACCTCCATTTAACTTATCACAATCTGCATGAGGTGGAAATTGTAGAGTATGACAGAGTGGGTAGAGACATACTACAGGAACTCTGTATCCTCTGTCTTCCTGAACTCATACCCAGGGCAAACTCAGAGGAACCCATATGGGAGACAAAGATATGTGTAGCACTTAGAAGTTTAGCTACAGGAAGCTTTCAGGGACCAACAGGAGCATGCTGGGGGTGTCACAAGCATTGGCATCCAGGAACCTCTGTCAATTCCTTAATGCTATGCTCTAATATGCCAGTGACTACATATATTTTCCCTGTACTCCTGAGAACAGGGCAACAAATATGCAGGAGTTCTACCCTCTAGAACACTACCCTGAAGTACTGGATACCATAAATTGTACACATATAGAAATTAAGGCACCACCTATGGAACAGGGAAAGCTGTACATAAATAGAAAGGGCTTTCACTCTATTAACTACCAAGTTGTGTGTAATATCAAGGGAATCATCTTGAATGTGTGTGTTGGCAACCCAGGCAGTTACCACAACTCACATATCTGGCACACCTCCAAACTATATCAGATTTTTTTCTCTCTCTGTCTTTCTCCTTATGATTTATGCACCGTGTGGTAGATTGGGCAATGAACACCTTTCAACACTCATTGTTTCTGTAGCAGTTACAAGTTGTACAGGCTCAGGTTGCTAAACCAAGGCCCATCCCTCCTTGAGGGTGCAGTGTACCACACACACACTCACAAGCACACACTCACACCTAGGCCCAATTTAGAGTGTCCAGTCCACCTACTGCATGTCTTTGTAATGTAGGAGAAAACCAGAGCAGCCACTGGAAACCCAGGTGAATGCAGGAAGGACATACAGACTCCACACAGAAGGCATCCCAGCTGAGAATTGAATCGGAGAAACTCTTACTGTCAGGCAGCAATGCTAAGTGCTACAGCACTGTACCACCCATATCACTAGCGGTGATAGTCCACAGGGTCATTTACTGGGGATGCAGGTTATGCACTGTAACCATGGCTGATGACGCCCATCAGAAATGCATACACACCTACTGAAGAACACCATAATGATACACATGCTCAAACCAGAAATATCATAGAATGTGTGTTTGGGCTGCTGAAGTTGCAGTTCCAGTGCCTAGGTACATCTGGGGGAGCCCTGCAATACAATTCATGGACATGTACGAAAATATTCACCATCTGTGCCATGCTACACAACATCATATTGAGAAAGCAGCTTCAGCAGGATCAAAAAGGGGAAAGGGCACACATCTCACCACCATTGGCAAGGTTACCACAGTCACACATAGGTGAGGAGTCAGAGGGGGAATCATCAGCTACTATGGGTACAGGCAGACATAGGTATGCTCAATATGCCCTCAAATTGGCTAAGCAGCAATGCATAGCACACTGACTCACTACCCAAGGGGCTAGAATCCTTCATCCTATGCACATACATATAGTAATTCTGATGCCAAGCAATGCTCACAACCTTTACCTACCCATGTAATGATTGTGTACTGCTAGCATCATACAGAGTCAGTCGTGAACTAAAACTGTTGCATCCATTGGATTTACAAGGTAAGTGTTTAACCTGGAGTGTATTGTGTAATAATACCAATGAATGGCACATCATTGCATGTTGTTACTTTGTAATGTAAGCAAGTAAAAGTTGGTTGATTTGTACAGAAATGCCTTTAGCATGTGACAGCAGAGACTTATGTGACTACATGTGGCCTCTATCAAGTAGTAGGCCTCAAACATCAAAGATTCACACATTCATACCTCTCAACAGTACTGATTTTTACCAAATGTTCAGTTTGTCATCATACTTTTATACTGGAAAATCAAAGTAACGAGACACATTTCTCTTTCAGACTTCACAACCTTCAGAAGATTATTAAAAGTACTAATGCAAAAAAATGTTTGCTGCTATCAACTGTCTAACATTTTAAGACAAATATATGTCAAATGTACAATTAGCAAAACAACATTACAAACAGATAAACTAAGCACTGTTAGCATCAGACACAAATGTTATGTATCTCTGAATCCAAAAGATAGAAAACAAGGATCTGGCACAGTTATCATCACTTGCACAGGTTTTTTTTTATTGTGTGTGTGTGTGTGTGTGTGTGTGTGTGTGTGTGTGTGTGTGTGTGTGTGTGTGTGTGTGTGTGTGTGTCCTTATGGGTCCTCCAGGTGAAATTGGCGTGTGACTGTCTGCAGGAATACATCCAAGCTCTGTGCTTGTTCTACATCTTGGTATGTCAGACAGGGTTGAGCCATGCATGGTAGAGGTGGCAGTTCATTGTAGTAGTACCCAGCCATGAGAACTGGCACTGGCAGGAGTTGCTCTAGCATGTACATACCCATGGGTAAACCCATTGCAGCTACCAAAATGTGACTATCTGCTGGATGAGCTCCCTTACAAGGATGCCCAGGACGATTAGCCCATGGCCTGCCATGTCTGAGTGTGGACACCTCACGCACTGAAGGAACAGTGGAAGTAGTGCCACTATGGGAGTGTGATCTGGCTCAGATACATTGGCTAACAGCAGATGATGTTGCTGACATACACATACGAGGATGCCATCCCCCTCCTGGCAGACCTTCCTTCACAGACACCACCCATTCCAATGTATCATTCATCTGATCCATTGAATCAGCAATATGGTGGAGGCAGTCACACATGTCAGCATGTGCCACATGTACAACCTAAGCATTTCTCTGGAGGACTTAAAGGAATGTGTCTGTGCCTCCATGACAGCCCTAAACATACATATAGTGGCATGGGAAGACACACCTGGATAAAGTGGATGATGGACAGCTACCCTCCTCTGAGCACCCCAACTACCCTCCTGCATGGCACCTTGCCGACACTTTGGCTACAGCCAGAGGCAGCAGGCATTGAAGCCACAATAAACATACTTCCCTGATCAAGTGTCTCACCATCCACCTGTCCAATATCTGAAGATTCACAGGAATGGGTTGGCACAGGCCTACTGGCTATGTCCAGTGGAATTACAGGGGATGGTTGAATGTCAATCTCAGTGTCAAATTCATCCTTTGCACCCCAAAATGTGCCTCTGTTTGGCCAACATCAGAGTCTGCCAATACTCTATGAGGTGATAAGAGTCCTACACTTTCACTCTCAGGATCACCTGTGATAATAAGCAACAAACACAGGAAAGAAATCAATAACTACACTACTATAGTCAGATGTATGCTAGCAAACTAACAGTAGTGCCACTACTGCAGACAGTACAGCAATACACACAACAGTCCTGACACCCTCATCACATCTATGGATAAAATAAATATTTCTTTGAACTGCTCATCACTACTGATGAAAACATATTTGGCTTACCATGTGCAGATGATGCTATGCTTCCCATGGATGATGGTCCTGGAAGAAGTTAAGCAAAAAGTCAGTGATATACTGTTGTGCACTTTCCAGTGAACTGTCCGGATCCCTGACAGTGGACCAGAACTCATTTGCTATTAGTGGTTACTGTGTAGCAGCCCTCCTCAATACACATCAATTCAAGGGCCACTGTAGCTACTCTACTCTGTGCAGATTAATCATGTCAGTGGCCCTATGGCCCACCTGATTATATGTCCTACAGTGGCCACCTACTATGTTCACATCAGCAGCTATCTGCTGTCAGATTTGCATTCTGTCTGACATACCTCCATGTCGCCTCTCAATTAGAAAGGCACCATGTCACCTAAAAGCTTCCACAATTACCTCATTCTCATAGACCAAATAGTACAGCACTGTAGAGGAACCAGATCCAAGACCTTAAAAACTTTGAAACTTTTATTACATGAAAAAAATAACTAAAACACACTAAAAACAGTAACACTTTAACAAGCTGACCATGCTTTTGTCCATGCAAGGACTCCATCAGATGACCCAACAGCATGAAAAAAAAATCAGGTTTTATATTCTCAGAACCCCAATCAATCAGTTAATTATAAAATTAACTTTTAAACAGACATCCTATTACACTAATCCCTATATAAAAAAAAATCATAAAAACAAATGCGTACGTGTGTATGTGTGTATATGTGTGTATGTACGTGTATATGTATATATATATCTATATATATATATATATATATATATATATATATATATATATATATATATATGTGTGTGTGTGTGTGTGTGTGTGTATTTTTTTTAGATTTTGTACATATACATCTATTTTTATTCACACTCTTTCTCTTTGGTAGATAATGCTTTGAAGTGACATTTTAAAGTATCTTATAGTAAGTATAGGAAGAATTCATTGGTTGTTT